>NC_136513.1:18362500-18445000 GCF_053919585.1 Euprymna scolopes | reverse complement strand
TGGAGACGTATGTTGAGCAAAAAAAAAAAAAAAGAAAAAAAAAAAAGAAAAAGAAAGCGGTCAATTTTTTAAACTTTGACCCCTATTATGACCCCTTAACACTTATTGTTTTGGGCTCAAATCAAGTTATTAGATCCATGTCCAAGGAACCTATATCTAAAATTTCAAATATTTAGACCCAAAATTGTCGGAGGGGTTTAGTAGAGTTCTCAAAGGTCAAATCGTTGAACTGGCCGAAAACAGATTACAAAGATTTTCCCAAATCTCAGTACCCTGTATATCAGATTTCGCGTCTGTAGACTTAAAATTGACAGAGTTATTGCGTTGGAAAATGTACACACACACACACGTTCACTTATATATATATATATATATATATATATATATATATATATATAGAGAGAGAGAGAGAGAGAGAGAGAGAGAGAGAGATTGTCCAGGCTCCAAAGATCTTACTCTCGCGTGTCTGCCATTTTACTCGTGCTCTCGTATAACACTCAACAACCCTGAATAAACGCTTTAAAATAAGTTAAATCACTAAAAACTTATCCAGCTAGGTTGGTTGGTTGGTTGGTTGGTTGTTTTTGTTTTATGGCATATCAACCTTTTTCGGGTTATTTAATGCCGAATCCAAGATTTTGAAGAAAATTTTTTTAGTAGAATATATTTGTTGTTTTCAAGTCGGTTTCTATTTAACCCATAGTTGGAACCCTAACAGGTACTACCACTCCGGGTCAGAGTGGACCTGGGAGCAATGGTAATTAAAGGGTGGCTCCACACTCCCCAAAGCCCGCAAGCTGGGGCCTCACCACTGGATATAGTTTAAGGTCATATCCAGGACCCCCATTGAGGGACTTTTACCCTCAAGGGGGGCAGTCGGTGTATTCTAATACCTCACCGACAGGGCCATATCCAGCTAGGTAGAAGAGTAATTTATTTTGCCTTTGATTACTTTTATTTATTATATGCTTATTTTATTTTGACTACCTTTTCGTATTGTTGTCCATAGTAAAAAAAAAAAAATGCCCCAAAAGCCTTTTTAGTTCTTGTTGAGCCGATCCCTTAAATAATCAAATTCTATTTAGTTTCTACCATTACGGATCACTCCGTTTTTATCTATCTTTATTGATAAATGGTGGCTCCCTTGTAAAAAAAGGGTGCTTGTCTACAGTTGGGCCTATAACATTTTTTTCAAGAAAAATCTTTAAAAGTCTTTATGATGTACGTACCTATAACCGCACGAAAATATCATATTCCAAAAGTTAAGTAAATCGGTGAAGTAAGTTTTTTTCCCTTCAAGAAAATCAAATGTTATGACACATTTTATCGAAGAATTTCTGGACGCTATCTTGATTTCGAATGATACGCTGCTAGCGACACCTGTCGGGAATGTTGGGAATGTAGGATAACAAGGGCAGACTTTCCACCCTCTAGAAAAACCCTTTAAAATTAACGCCTTTAAATGTTTTCGGGGACGCTGAAAGCAAAAATAACGTTTAAAATTCCAGCAAACGAGTTGTTTTCAAGATATGAAGAAATGTTAGTTTAAAAAAAAGTGGGGGATCACTTTTCTATAATAATTTAACGTATAATGAGCACACCCACTTTATGGCTACCTATTTTGGTGAGGAGTGTCAACGTACAATGAACACAATTTTACGTAAAATGAGCCCCCACGTTGACCCACCCCAACAAAAATTCTGTGTTTACATTGGGGGGGGGGCAAGACAATCGACTTTGAAAAAAATGGCAAAACCTTTTTTATTCTTAAATAGAATGCTGAAAACACTGTTTTTTTTTTTATCATACAAAAAATTAATTTACATAACGACTTCTTTTCTTAAAGAAAATATCGAAAACACTGGATTTTTTTTTTCTAAAACAGACTTTAAAAATGTTAATTTTAAAGGATTTTTTTTGTAGGAAGTCGATTGTCTGCCCTTGCTGATCCTATATTCTCGACATTCATCCAGAAATTCTATAAAAAGTGTCATAATATTTGATTTTCTTAAAAAAAAAACTACTTGATTGATTTACGTGATTTCTGGAACATGACATATTCGTGCGGTGACAGTTACCTACATCAATTAGATTTTTCATGAAAAAATAATTCTTTTATTGGCCCAACTGTAGACAAGCACCACAAAAAGGTAATACTGGTCCACAATTCTCGTCTGTTAAAATGGTGGAAATATTTATGTTTGGGGCGAGAACCTGTTTTTATTTATTTAAAAAAAAAATTTCTAATCAACATTATATATTATATACTAGAAATATACCTGTCCTAGGACGAATAAAATTAATCCGTCAAGAATACATGTTTTACAATAATTTGATGTTGCTTTACAGGGTGAAACGATAAAATTGTCGTCATAGAAAAGACGACATGATTCTATTCTAATGCATGTGTAGATGAATATAGAATCCCTGACTCAGAAACTGTTGAGGCTGCAATTGAACTTTTTACTTGGGGTATTTTGTTTCTTTGTTTTTCTGACAGAGCTGAGTGGAAATGCTGCAATGGACCGGATAGAGGAACAGAGGGCAGAAGAGGGTGTGTTGATGTCTGATTGGGACAAAACAGAAATGTCTATTTTGTCAGAAAGAGAAAAAACAAATAATAATTGTTTTTATCTCATTGTCTTTATATATCTGTTAACATGAAAGGTTGTTTTTAAAACCTCTGTTGAGAGGTATGAAGAGATCCAGGGACCCTTAGCTGATTAAGGCTGACAACTTAGAATGAGGGTCAAGGGTAAGGGTCGCCGCCAAGCATTGTTCGACCTGGAATGACTAATCACTCCTAATTTGATAATAAGTAAAAACCTCAGTGCAAATGAGGGTTAAAATTTGGTAGAGATAAGTTCGAAGAGGATGAGTAGAAATTAGGGGAACAGAGAGAGACAGGTGTTGAGTGGACAAGACGAAGGATAAGCTCTAAGAGGAAGAAAGAAAGGGTGTTTGTAACCACTCTCTGAAGGAGAGGTGGGGAAAAGGGGTTGGATTTAGAAAAAGGAATTCAAAAAAGAGTAGAGTCGTAGCCAGCAAACTGAACGGCTGGGCTAGTCAAGCCCTCCCGATTTGGGAGCCCTCAGGGCCTGATGTTATGATGTTAACCAGCCTGTGTTAATAGGAAATCTGTGACTTTACTGGTCTGGTCTTACATCGTTTCACTGCTATAGTCAGTCACCTCAATTTAGACAGTAGCTGTTATGAAGTAATGAAATTAATAAATAGTTTGTTATTGTTATAAAACGGAGTTCTGTTTGTTTGTGGTGATGACTCTTCATTTTGCAGCAAGCCGCAAGGACCAGCGGAGTGATTGATGTACCCAGAAATTACCTACACAGGGTAGGAGACGATTTGATCGATATATATATATATATATATATATATATATATATATATATATATATATATATGGTTTCCCAGTAAAATGTATACACTCTTTTAATTATCTTAGCTTACTACATGGATATGCCATGCCACGTTCCCAAGAGATGTTTAGGAATAAAGAATGGCAATTCCAGCAGAATGGAGCACTTCCTCACTATCATTATGATGTAAGAGTATATCTTGATAGTCACCTACGAAACAGATATGTACGACGAAGGGGAAGTATCGAGTACTGTCCACGTTCGCCAGATTTTCTCCCCCACTCGGAATGTTCTCTTTTTTGCGTGCGAGGGGGGCATGCTAAACATAAGGTTTACACCACAAAACGAGCTACAATGAATGAGTTGAAAGCAACCATTGAAAGAAAATGAGTCAACATACCAATTAAACTGATTAGGATGTTTTCGATTCAATCAGTTGTTCATGGACCACAATGGCGAGTAATTTGAACACTTTTAATAATTTGCTTGTTTCTATATTTGTTCACAGTATGCATGAAACTTTTCTTTCTCATAATAAATGTTGGTTTTATGGTCATTTAAAGAGTGTATGCATTTTATTGGGACACCCTGCTTGTCGAATTGAAAAGATATACAACAAAATCTGGAAAAAGAACTCTTTTGTGTTCAATCAGACGTGCTTAAATAATAACTTGCTGCCAATATATATATATATATATATATATATATATATATAAGATTTAGTCATTCAATGAGATTATATAAATTTTTAGTTATTCAATAAGATTTTCTCCTCTGAAGAGGTGGTAGATATCGAAATCCTACAGGATAAGGAGTTATAATATTTCAAATGTATTATTTGTCTTACATAGAATAATAAAATCTTTTGAATTGAAATTCAAACATTTCACGTCATAAATTTAAAATTTATTGAATGACTAAAATTTGATTTATTTGCTCTATCTTGGATATCGAGCAATTTTTATTTAGATGGGATAGTACTTATAGAATATTACTGCCAATAATATTTTGTAAGACCTATAATCGCAGGTTTTCATACCAGTTGATTGTTAGATAATTTTATTCTGATATATATATATATATATATATATATATATATATATACATATATACATACACACACACACACACACACACACACACATATATATATATACATATATACATACACACACACACACACACACACATATATATATATATATATATATATATATATATATATATATATATATATATCTTTTGCAAATTCCACATAAAGCCAGTTTATATGTCTGGCAACGTTTTGTGCAGAATTTGATCCGGTAAGTATCGAAAATCGAAAAAATCTGATCTTAAAAATAGTCAATAAAGTTGTTTGAAAATTGGTAAAATTCGCAAACCCGTCGTTGGTATGTACATCTGTAGACTTATGTTGAAAATATTCAGATCGTATAGGTCTACAGTTCTTTGAAATATTAGTTGAAGTTTCTGCTGGAAAAACCTTGTAGTGTAGATAGTATAGTTTGTAATATATTTGTTGATTCTTTTTTACTTGACTCAAATGTATTTCATGTGTTTTGGAATGTTCTTAGATAGTTTTGTATTGGTATGCTTCCGATAATAATCAAAAATCGATAATCGAAAAAATTCGATTAAAGAAGAAACAGTTCGATCTTGACCAACTTTAACACCTTTATACAGCTTAACATCACAAGTGCATTGGAAAAGTTTCATAACCACACAAGCAGAAGGGTCTGCCGTATAAAATCAACAGTAGGTTCTTTGATAAGACATTGGCGCGTTCAAAATAATGTTTCTGTTGAGAGCACAATTGAACCATGATATTTTACTTTAGCATTGCAGATTTAAATCAAGCCATTATATGAAATAATTTTATAAAATTCATGGTAGCTTATCTACAGTGTAATGTAGTTACAATCTGTTATGAACTATGTCACTGTGGGGAGGCATTGGAAAACCTTCCTCTAGGTGCATTACGGTGGGTCCCTGACTAGAGTAGGAAATTAATCAATTTGATTGAAAAATGGGCGATTTCGCCAATTTCGATGACAATAAAAGTAAGGAAAGTGTGGAACATTCGTTGATCTTCATTCAATGTCGGGCAACGTCGGCTCTCTATGCTATATATATATATATATATATATATATATATATATATATATATATATATATATATATATATGGCATAATCACGTTGACACAGCGGTTCTCGCCAGATCATCGAAGTTAAGCAACGTTGAGCCTGGCTCGTACTAGAGGGATGATCATTTGGGGATTCTAGGCACTGTATGTGCTCTCCGCTTATCTCGGCATTGTTTCCAGTCGTCCTGTACCTCAACTTGCCACTGGTATGCAACAATGTTGACTCCGGAGAGGCGTGGTTGAAGATTGCGTAACTCTTGCCACACGAATTTCACGCGCAGACACCCTTACAGTGGGTATCCATAGTCTGTCATGACTGGAGGAAGCCGCATATATATATATATATATATATATATATATATATATATATATATATATATATATATATATATATATATTATGCTTATGATTCGGGGAAACTCCTGGAAGGTCAGCTAGTACTTTAAAATTAAAATTGCGTAATTCTATGTATTATTTTTACAGTCCATAATAGAAATAATTTCATGTACGTGTATGCGTCCGTGTGTACGCGTGTCTGCGCGCGCACGTGTATGTGTATCTTTACTTAATGGATAATTTGTTAATATGAGAAGGACAATGAACAGGCTCATCCGAGATACGACGGTTGGCAGATGTTACCTGTGCCAGTTAGTTTCAGGAGAGAATAACAACAACAAAAATAAATAAATAAATAACATGAGAAGAAAAAAAAGGACAAAGAAAAGTAACGAAGTCATAAGAATGAATGAAAGAAAGAAACGGACGATTAATAAAATAACCTCTCTCTCTCTCTCTCTCTCTCTCTCTCTCTCTCTCTCTCTCTCTCTCTCTCTGTATCTCTCTCTCTTTCTCGCTTCTCTTTTCTACTGCTCTTTGCGCGTTTATCCTCCCCGCTTTCATAAGAAGGTAGGGTTACACTTAATTTTAGCACCGAGCTGAATCGCATAGGTGTAGTAGCAGATTGTAGCAACAAGAAAAACCCGAACGAGACCGGCATGCTAGCTCCGACCTCTCCCCGACTATTCTTGTATGGCTTAACCTTTTTTTTATCACCCCCATCTATTCCGCTTTTTTACCAAATGCCAACCTTTTCCCATCCTACACTGACGTATGTTGGTATTTCTGATTTCTTCTGCCTTTATCCATAAAATAAACGGAGGTAAAAAATAAAAAAAAACTCATTTGATACGATACACCTTATGGCGTACATATCTGTCGCTTGTACGCATGCGTAGAACCGTAAATATACATGCGCACACAACACGTTTCGATATAAAGTTCTGAATTTTTTAGATAAGGGCTGATTGTTTATATTACTTGTATTGATCTGGCTATTGTTCTCATCTTGAGTGTTATATGTCAACCAATTTTTTTTTCACAAATTTGAAACTAAAACCATAAACTAAAGACTAACTCACAGAATACGAAAATCTACGGAGCTAGTAACTTTTCTCCTTCCTTTTCTAAACAACAACCAATATGCCTGAAGACGGTCGAAGGACAATCCGACCGAAACGTTGTCATAATAACAATCAAGATTAGAACAATATGCATTCACAGATAAAAAAAAATGAGCTACTTTTAGTGTTGGGACAATTAATCGGAATCGGAAAAATCGAAACTTTTTGGGGTATCGGAATCGGAAAAAAATTGTATTTATTTTTCGATGCCAAAATGATTCCTTTAATTATCTCTTTTTTTTTTTTTTTAAATTTAATTTTGTTTAAAACAAAATTTTCTACAGCTGATAGTAATTATATAATACGAAATGTTTATTTATTTAAAACTCCCAGTCAAACTAAAATCTACAAATTGTCTCCACAAGTGTATTCTCACATTTTAGAAAATATCTGCACGCTTAACATGTGTTTTTTACAGTAAACGGGGGAAAAAAATTTATAGTAAATATTCCGAGATTTATAAAGAATCGGAATCGGTAACTGTATCGAAATCGGGAATTTAGTTAGGAATCGGTAATTGTATCGGAATCGGGAAAAATATTGGAATCGTCCCATCACTAGCTACGTTCTTAACCTCATATCGATATAAAGGTGAAGGCAAATTTGCCCTTCACTCGTGAATTGAGATCTATTGTAAGGAACATAATATTTGCCATTTAGCGTAAAGCATTATATTTGAGCTCCCAAGCTGATCAGTAATGTTAACAAATGGTGCTTCACTGCTTATATAGATTAGCGGTCTTTTAAACCAACGCATTTCAGAGGAAAATATTATTACGTACTTACGTGCCATGTCGAAATTAGCATAAATTAAAAAAAAAAAAATTACGAAAACTATTGAATCTATAATATCAGGAGCAGCGGACTCGAAGGCTTATTATATAAAATGTGAAAAAGTTGCTTGATGTGAAGTAACAGTAATCGAATATGTAGTAACTTTGACGACTATGCATGCGATTGGAGATCGCTTGTGAATTTCATACTCCCATGAAACTTCCTCCTTCGAGGAAAGCCGGTTAAACCCGAATAGAGTTAGTGTTGACGCAGTTACAGTCTTTTTTTTTGACGACTGTGAATGATCTATTATTTAAAGGGAAATACTTTTTATTGAAATAAAAAAAAGTTTCACAATTTTTTTGATGATTGGTTTATTTGCTCGACAAATTTAACATTTTCTCCCTCATTTATGACTAAATATGAACTCTAGTATTAAATAATACTCAGTTCTTTTTATTTTCCGAATAATAATAGAAAACGACTTTGAGAAAATGGCGGCATTTCTTTTACCGACGCACACACAGCGAACCTCCATTATAAAACGATAGAACAGCGCGTGTTCTCGAAGTTACCTGTTACACGTGAACACAGCGCACGCTGTCGGCCGTTCGTGCTTGCATGCGCTCAGAATGAAATCTGTTTCACTCCTGAAAAGGTACCCCGAGATGAAAAAGAGTCTCGCAGAGTTTTTTTGACGTAGCTTCGTTGTAACCAGAGCCATTTTGCTTTGCAAACATTTTCTTACATTTTTCTCGTTTTACGAAAAAAAAAAAAAAAAAAAGAAAAAAGTACATTTACTGTGTTCGCCATCTATTTCACTTGCTATTTCTACATTTTCTGTTTGTCATCCCCAGCAAGCGCCCTTCCCCCCCCCCCACACTGTCCTAAACCAGATCTAGTTAAGACATGGCAGAAGTATTACGGTGAGTATAATATGTATCCGATACAAAGCAAAACGTTTATTAAATTTTTTATTACACGAAAACAAAAACAATGACAACGTGTTATTCTAATATATTATATATGATTTTTTTGATACGAGATTTGTATTTACGATACGCAAATACATTAAAATATCACTTTGTTATTGTTTTTGTTTTCGTGTAATAAAAATAAGATACTCATGCACTGATCCGTGGTGAAATAATAACGTTATTATTTAAAAAGCCATTCTTAACATGGGGAGGGGAAGGTGTTTTGTAACTATTCTGTACATTAACATTACAATTGAATAATAAAAAAAACATATCATAAAACTTTAATTAAACTTGGAAATACGATTTAAAAAATAGCGCGGATCAGTAAGTGCATTAGCACCAGAAATAAATCAACCTTTTTGCTTTGTATCGGATACGTATTTGCACCCACTGTATATTTTAACGATCCCATTTATTTAAAATTATTGTTTAGATACGAACAATTTCCAATATACGACAAACCTTAATGACAAAGCAGAAATTTCAGTTGAGGCCCGATAAACATGTTGGTGTTTGCTAAAATAGTTGATATATATATATATATGTCGTTTTTAGCAAAAATAGCAGTACTTCGTCGAGTAGAAAATTATTTCTGTACGACAATGGCAGGAGTCGACTGACACGAGTTATCGACCCCTGTTTTTTGAATAAGAAACGCCCTCTACCGGCCGTTCTGTGAACCTCAAATATAAACAAGCGTCTCCGAAAACGCAAAAATATTTAATAACGAAATAAATAACACAAAAATATCGGAAAAGCAAAACATTTATAGATTGTTTTTAGAATTATTTGTTTTTTCCCTGTAAGATTGTATGAAATATAGCAACATATAATTATTTAATTATTTTTTTTTCACAAATAAATTGCATAAAAAATATATCAAAATATAATTTTAGTTTGTCAATGTAGCAAAATATAATTTAAAAAACATGAAACATTTATAGAGGTTTTTGCATGAACTTTTAGAAAGGTACGAGTTATCGACCCCAGTTCTTTGAACGAGAAATGCCCTCTTCGGCCGTGCTTGAAACTAAAATATACACATTCGCCTCATGACACTGTTGTGCAGAAGTGCCAATTATTTATAGTAAAAAGTAACTTTTACGGAAAATTGGCGCCAACTGCATTTTCCCTAGATGTAAACACCTTGAAGATTGCGAATCCAAGGGACATACTTATCTCCCTTTCGACACTTTAATGTCGGACATTTTTTTTAAAACCATAGCGATGGAGTTTTTATTTATTTATTTATTTATTTATTTTTTTAATAAAAAACCAATAGCAGTTTTTCTACTCAATGAATGTTCGTAATTTTTGGATATATTACTATTTTCGACATCCAAATTAAGTAAGTACTGTTGTTTTTGCTTAAAACGACATATATAAAAAAAATCGACCTGTCGACTTCATCTTAACAAGCAGCAACTTGTTTATAGTAGACTAGCAGCATTTCAGCCCGGCGGTGTTTGGAGGTATATGCTGAGCAAAAAAAAAAAAAAGAAAAAAGGTCAATAACTCTGTCAATTTTAAGTCTACAGACTCGAAATTTGATATACAGAGTACTGAGATTAGGGAAAATCTTTGTAATTGGTTTTCGGCCAGAAATTTGGCTGTTAAGGGATCAAAGTTCAACGATTTGACCTTTGAGTACTCTACCAAACTCCATCGACAATTTTAGGTCTAAACACTTGAAATGTTAGATATAGGTTCCTTGGACATGGATCTAACTTAATAACTTGATTTGCGCCCAAAACAATAAATGTTAAGGGGTTATAATAGGGGTCAAAGTTAAAAAAAATTGACCGTTTTTTTTTTTTTTGCTCAGCATGCACCTTCAAACACCCGGGCAACGCCGGGCTGAAATGCTAGTATATATATATATATATATATATATATATATATATATATATATATATATATATATATATATTAGTGTGTGTGTGTGTTTGTATGTAACACACATACACACACACACACATACATACATACATACGTACATATATATATATATATATATATATATATATATATATATATATATATATATATACTCCTTTTGCTTCCCCACGAGAACAAAATGTGACATTATATCGTTTTTAAGGGGGGCGGGGGACAGAGGCAGCTTCTCAAAAAGCGGCACTCTTGAAGTAGGCAAATTGCCTTCGTATAGAAGGGTTTCCCCTACATTGAATCATGACAAATTAACTTAAGTGTAGCATCAGAACAGATACTTCACTTGGATTTATATATTTTATTTTGCAAAACAAAACGTTTCACAAAACAATGTTTCTGGATATGACCTTAAACTATATCCGATGGTGAGGCCCCAGCTTGCGGGCTTTGGGGAATGTGGAGCCACCCTTTAATTGCCATTGCTCCCAGGTCCACTCTGACCCAGAGTGGTAGTACCTGTTAGGGTTCCAACTATGGGTTAAATAGAAACTGATTTGAAAAAAAATATATATTCTATTAAAAAATTTTCTCCAAAATAACTGGATTCGGTATTAAATAACCCGAAAAGGGTTGATATGCCGTAAAACAAAAAACAATCAATCAAACAAAACAAAATAAGGTTAATCAAAAAAGTGGGAAGGAAGGGGGGGGGGGTCTATGGTCATCCTTGTCACTGTACCTTTGATTGAGTGAACGTTAATCCTAGCAAGAGTTCTCAATCACTATAATACCACAAACTACACTTGGATCTTGGCATGAAGGCCGGATACCTTATGTTTGTTTGTTTTTTATGATTTCTTTAGTTCTCTCCCACTGCAAGAACTTAGGCACCAGATTCGGAAAGTGGGATTGGGAAGTCAGCACCCACAAGGAGGAGCACTTAGTCCATAATACATTGCACTGCAGAGAACCTACTGTTAATTTGACAAAATTATTTTATAATGGCGTGAATTAAAGTTTAAAATGCAAAAGTCAAGTATCCTGGTTTAATTGTGCTCTAAACAGAAACATTCATTTCGAATGTGCCCCTGTCATATAAAAGAACCTACGCTGCTAATGCACTTACTGATCCGCGCTATTTTTTAAATCGTATTTCCAAGTTTAATTAAAGTTGTCACTCATGCACTTATTGATCCGTGCTGAAATAATAACGTTATTATTTAAAAAGCCATTCTTAACATAGGGAGGGTGTTATGTTCCTATTCTATACTCACTACTTCTATACTCATATATGCTCACCTTACAAGTGAATAAAAAAAACAACATAATAAAACTTTAATTAAACTTAGAAATACGATTTAAAAAAATAGCGCGGATCAGTAAGTGCACTAGCACCTACTCTATTTATAAAACAAGAATATATAAACCGGCATATTTGTCATAATCGTTAAAATGTTCACTAATGAGCCGAGAGACCAGTGTTCAATTCTCGGCCAAGAGATACTAGAGACCCCAAAATGTTACTTGATGGCCCCTTGCTAAACGCTCAGCATTAGAAGGTAAAGATCAATAGTAATTAGAGTAATCCTGGAAAATCAGTGGCGTCCTCCCCCACATCTCGATGTAATGATTAATGAAAAAGGGGAGCCTTAAATAGCCCTTAACTATGGTCAACTACTTTACTTAATTTACTTCACTTATAAAATTCAAGAAACGTTAAGAAACCCAACATAGACTAATACTTCAGCTAGTTTATATCACATTTCTCTTTGTTCTCCGTTTCACTTTTTTCTCGGAAACTACTGGCCCGATTTGGTTACAATTTTGTATGGACATTTGTTATGATAAGGTGCAGCGAACTAAGTATTATGGTGTCCATTCGATGCACAGTTAATTTTTTTTTTTTTGATTATCGACTTTCGATACAAGACCTATTTAAGAACACTCTCAGACACATAAAGTGTATTGGTGTTATAAGGATTAGTCACTACAATACCATAATTAATTTAGAAGTCTGGCATAAAGCACTCACTCTAAGTCAACGGGCTCTAACGGTTAGTCGTTTTTAACTGGCCAAAATGTCTAGTTTACTAATAGATTACATTTTCAGCGAGGTGCTCCTCCTCGACGTTCTCTTTATTCATTCACGTTGATATCCCCCCCCCCCACTTATGTTTTAATTTGATTGCCGTAAATTAGTAGTGTATGTTTTTGATATTTTAACTTACTTAAGTCTGATGAAATGATAATTGTTTGGTGTTTAATTTTTTGTGTGAATGAACCATCTTGGTTCAATGTTAAACGCGTCGAAATTACTTTCGAATTTCGACGTGTCGTTTTGTTTGTTGATGCGATGAATATGAGAAGCTATATAAACGCACTGACCATCGATTGGGACAAACGAAGGAGGATCGATATGAGGGGATTAGGGTGGAGTGGATGTGTGAGTGGAAGATGTCTTTATTTACAATGCCTCCCCCACGGGACAGAGTTAGACACCAGGGTCGTTTTTTTTTTTTTAACGTGGAGAAAAATAACAAAAGTAAAAATTGTCTCAGTCGTTAAGGATTGCTCCTCCACTGAGAGAGAATAAGATCGGAAGAACAAATACTACACTTTGATCTTGGAAGATGTTATCCATGTTATATTTCTCTTAGTCTGTCTGTCTGTCTGTCTGTCTGTCTGTCTGTCCGTTACACGTTTTTTTTTTCTCGGAAACTACAGAACCGATCTGGCTGAAATTTTGTATGCACCTTTGTTATGATAAAGTGTAACGAACTACAAGGAGCCGTAAACAAGTTTCCAGACTTTTTTTTTTCGTATGGGCACTTTTACAAAACACCTCCTCCCCATATTAAGAATGGGTTTCTAAATAATAACGTTTTTATTTCAGCATGACAACAGAGATGTACAAGTGCCAATTATTTTTATGGGTCCTTAGCCTTACACTAAAATAAAAATGATATTTTTTCTTTGCCCTCTCCTAAATTGCATCGATTTTGGAAGGACCCTACCTATCTTCCAAACACCATTTATGCTTTCTTTTTCTTTCACACTTAGAACCCACTTCCATTTAAAGAGTGACCTACTTGTTTTCAGTTCTGAATAAACCGGAATACAATGGGCGGTCTATTATTTAGAAAGGGGTTGGAAAGGTCTTACTAATTGGTTTTTGCTTTTCTTTCTCCCCTCACTTCATGTACTGCAATGAATTTCTGTATATATATAACTATATAACCATACTAGCGGGCGAGGGGCACCCGGCTTTACCCAGGCGTACAATACGCTTAAATATGATATTTTAATAATTCCAGATTTCGTATATGTTATTAAAGAGTCGTGATTTCAAAAATAAAAGAAAAAGAATATGGGTGCCATCAACCTGAATCGAAACGGAAAGCAAAACTGTAGCATTCAAAGCTGGTAACGTTACCACAGTGCCAAGGTGGCACACATATGTACTGATTCAAAATAAACTAAAATGAATGTACAAAATGTATAACGATTTTTTAAAAAATTTTGAGCCATTTTTGATCCGTTAAAAACTATTTAAACCAGCTAAAGACGTCCCTAAAAATCGAATGATTTGAGGGCCCTAGTACCGCTCTACAACTTTTAGTTTTGGCGGAGATAGAGTTTGAAAATATGGCGACAAACAGACAGACAGACATGGTGAATTTTATAAATCAGATTTATGAAGAATAAAAATTTAAACCGATTCCGGGATATCTTGAGTAGGATAGCCCCATAGAGTAAATATGGTATTGCGGTGACTGAGATGATTTTAGTTATCAGTAGAATATCATTTTTGACCAATGATGTTCAACGACCCCCAATCTTTCCACACTTTAGGTGACCTTAGGCCAGTATATTACCTGTGTTTAGCATCACAGCGACACCAGACGTTTTACCATTCTCGCGTATATATGAGAAAATATGACAATGCAAAAATTACAACCGTATATTACAGAATACACTTTCACAAATCGGCGATCCCACACAAAAAAAAAAAAACGCCATTAAAAATAATGCAATGCTAGATTAAATTATTTTTCTTCATTCATTAAAAAAAAATGTCGTATAATAATAATAATAATAATAATAATAATAATAATAATAATAACAACAACAACAACATTTTTATGGTTATTGGCTAAGATCAAAGTGTAGTATCTGAGTTTAACATTCGAGTGAGCCTAGTCATTTTACTATCAAGGAAAATATTGCATATATATAAGAAAATAGACAATGCAAAATTACAATTGTATATTACAGAATACTTATCTATTAAAATCTGTTTATAAAATAAATATGCGAATTAAGAAAACCGGGTCAAATATGTTTCAAGGACCCCAGATAAATCTTTTCCTATATCAAAAATCGACTTAAAAATAAAATTAAAAAAAAACAAAAAAAAAAACATGTCGAGTTTTATTATCTGTTTATCTACAGATGCCATGTACATCGAAGTCAACCGATGCAAACCTGAAATAGTCTCTTTCATTTAGCGTATTTTTCTGGGTCCCTTGAAACTTAATTGATCCAGAAGACGTAAAGGTGTTGGCGAATATTTAAAGTTTACTATATATGCGGTCACAACATGTTAGATGGAAAAAAAAACTTCCTTATTTATTCATTTAGATTTATAAATAAACGTAGATTGATTCGCGTATTGATTTTTCTAAATTTTCATAATTTTACACACATACACGCATCCACATACACTCATATGTATACACACATACACGCACATATACATACATGCACATATACATGCACATATACATACACATGCACATATATACACACATACACATATACACATGCACATATATACACACATACACATATATACATACATATATACACATGCATATATACATATATATACACACACACATATATATATACATATAGCTACACACACACATATATACATACATATATATCAAGGCTTCCTTCACTCTTGACAGACTATGGATACCCACTGTAAGGGTGCCTGGGCGTGAAATTTTTGTGGCAAGAGTTGCACAATCTCCAACCACACCTCTCCTGTTGCTGAATACCAGTTACAAGTGGAGGTTAAGGACGACTAGAAACAATGCCGAGATAAGCGGAAAGCACATACAGCGCCTATAATTCCCAAATGGCCACCTATCTGGTACTGGCTAGGCTCAATGTTGCTTGACTTCGGTGATCTGACGAGAACAGGTGTGTCAACGTGATGCTGCTGTACATATATATATATATATATATATATATATATATATATATATATATATATAAGAGCCGTACATATATACATATATATACACATATATACATACATATATAAACACACTTATATACATACATATATATGCACACACACACACACACACACACACACACACACACACACACACACACACACACACACATATATATATATTCCCCAAAACTTCTGGCCTTGATTAAGGGGGAAACTAAAATTTGCTGTTATAATTACAAATGATCTGAAATAACAGCAAGGGGAGACTTGATTCCAAATATTTCTCATATATCATGTCTTCCTTTTTTTTGGGAAAAATGGTACGATTATGAATATCTCCAGTATCAAATAATCTTAATACACTTTGAAATTTACTTTATGAATGAAAACCAAAGAAGGGAGATATAATATATGAGAAATATTTGGAATCAAGTCTCCTCTTGCAGTTATTTCAGATCATTTGAAACCACAGCAGCAAGTTTAAGTTTCTCCTCCATCAAGACCAGAGGTTTGGAGGAAATATCAGATATTTTGTAATTCATATGCAAAACTAGGAAAAACAAATAACTATGATTGAAACATTTTATGGCTTTTAAAAATGTCAAACATAGACCCTGTATGAAAAATGATCCCCTTAATGTACGATCTTAAGAGCAAATGTCACAGAGATCACTTCACAAGTCAGATCATTACGTTTGCAACGAGCCTTTATTTGTTAAATTTTGATCATTAGTTGCTGAGATTTGGGACTTATAAATTGTCAGTGGACAAATATATATATATATATATATATATATATATGTATATATATATATATATATATATATATAAGTATACGTATATATATATGTATATATATATATATATATATATCCATATATATGTATATATATATATATATATATAAGTATACGTATATATATATGTATATATATATATATATATATATATCCATATATATATATATATATATATATATATATATATATATATATATATATATATGGATATATTTATACTGGTAGGCAAATTGAATATTGAAATGCTCATATCTTTTGTTCTATAGGACAAAACTACGTGAAAATTTGCAGACTTTTTGAGGATTATAATACTATTCTATGATTAAAATTTTATGACAATAGGTAAAAAATAACCTATATTTTCAAACCAATAAAATATGACCAAATTTGCCTACATTTGTATATATAGTGTCCTGGCAAGCCAGCTTCAGTTTTGCTGCTTTGGTTGTCTCCTCTGTTGCCCTGACAGGCCACTAATATATATATATATATATATATATATATATATATATATATATATATATATTAGTGATGGGACGATTACAATATTTTACCCAATTCTGAGGCAATTATTAATTCTGTACTAAATTCCAGATTCTAATACAATTACCGATTAAGATTCTTTTATAAATCTCTAAATGCTTAACTATAGAGATATTTTATAAAAACACAAGTTAAATGTGCAAATATTTCCCAATATACACTTGTGAGGATGATCTATAGATTGTAGTGTTATTAGTAGTTTAAAATCAATAAATATTTATGAAAATGAAAAGTAGATCGTGAGAGATTTCTAACTCTCTCACGATCTGCTTTTCATTTTTTCACTGCTTTTCATTTTTTCACTGCTTTTCATTTTTCAACCATTGAAACGGACACGGACCGCTTAATTTATGGGCAAATCATTAGCCTCTTCTCCATCGGACCCCATTCAACACAGTTAGTCATCTTTTTTGCAACTTTGAACCCTGAATGAACTCTCCACATGAACAGTTTCAGACTTTTATACCTTAAGTTTCTAAGTTTTTTGACTATAAATCATAAAACTTTAAGTTTCAACCAATGCAGCTACCAGCATATATATAAAGATATTTCACTAATAATTTTTTCCTCTGGTGAGAAGAAATAGTATTCTTTGAAACTCTGCGGATTAAGGAGTACCCAACTTTGGTGTATTCTGCCGAACAATAAAAACTGTTTGTATAACTCCACTTTGCAACTCTCTTCTTCTTCTTCTTCTTCTTCTTCTTCTTCTTCTTCTTCTTCTTCTTCTTCTATATATATATATATATATATATATATATATATATATATATATATATATATATAATGTGTGTGTGTGTGTGTGCTGTGTTGCTTACATTTTTCGAGTATTACATATTTTATATATATATAATTTCAGTCTATTAACTGCCAGAATATTATTTCATATGCCATTTCGATCTCCATACACGTGGTCTAAAACTGTACAATAAACACTAATAACACATATCGATTATTTTCCAATTTGAACTGCAATAACATAATCGTTAATATATCAAAGAAGCTAATGTTTATTTTTTTGTCGACATTGGATAGGTTCGTGTGTTGAGAACATTATGACAAACAGCATTTTTATTTACTCGGAATTTTTGCACACAAATTATTATAAGTGGCCGACAATAACCAATAGTGTTCTCTGGAGTCCAAATGGCAGCAAGTCTCTCCAGATTTCCAGTAGCTCTAACTTGGGTTGAGAAAGTAATGTGCTGCAAGTTGTGCAATGGATTGCACTTTGTGTTATATGAAAGGACTGTCTCCTTCTTATGTACGTAAGAAGACATACTAGGTAAGTGAAAATGATATTAGGATAAGGTTAGAATCGAACCCTGTATGCAAGTGTTAAAGATAATGAAGAATGGAATGTTAGAAATTAAGTCTTTTTTAATTCTATTAGAAATAGTTAAATATTGTTAATTCTATTAGAATTAGTTAAATATTGTTAACTCTATTAGAAATAGTTAAATATTGTTAATTCTATTAGAAATAGTTAAATATTGTTTATTCTATTAGAAATAGTTAAATATTGTTTATTCTATTAGAAATAGTTAAATATTGTTTATGTTGGAAAAGGAGTCGATTGTCCATTCTTTTAGAAATCTGGATATTAAATATGTCAGTTAAAAGAATGCACAATGCGAGTTAAAATATATTGTTTAAAAATAGGTTAGAATTAGAATTGAGGATTCTTTGTTTACCAAAAGTGTGTTTGGACAAACATATGTAAATCCACGTGAAGTAGTCACGTTGGTAAACACACTTCTAACGTCATAAACAAATGAGATTTCTCAATATAAGAATCTGAGGGTTCGAAGTTAGAGTTGATGAGGATCAGATATTCAGAGCAGATCACACACGGTGAAAGTCAGTTGGAGAAGAGAACCCTTTAGAAGCGAAGGGAGGAAAATAGACCAGGTAAATCAAAGTTTGAATTCCTGACATCACTGATCGGCCGATTGAAGAATAAAGAAACCAACTATGTTTGTAACTGTTGTCTCGTGTCGTCATTCCTTACAACCAAGAAAAGCTAAATGTGTTTTATCATCATCTTGTAACTGACTTTGTACAACCCTTCCAAGTAATATGTGTCCCTTCCTCTGTGATAAAAAGAATCACCCCAGTCAGATATAAATGTCTCCTCCTCATCATCATCGCCATTTGTTCTGAGTCCCCGTTAATGTGTCTCCAATATGAGCCCCCTGCTAAACAATACTTTGAGCATGCAGACAAATAAGGCAGCAGATGATTGTATTAGAAAATGAAAGAGATAACATTGTATGGGACACGGACTACCCCCCCCTCCCCCCAAAAGAGTGAAACCAAATAACCAAGTAGAATCCAGGAGGAAGGAAATACCGAGGAACTTACCAGGCCTCCGCCAGATAAGTGCGAAGAGAACTGGGAACTTGGGTAGGCTTATTGCCACTCAAATCCCAGCAAAGACCAATAGCCGCTGTCAACGAGAAATCAATAGCAAGCAGCTGTTGCGATAACGCAGATTTATTTACACATGTTATCGAAAGAGGTGGAGAGTACTGGAAACCTGGGGAGATTTGTTGTCACTCAGCTTCCAGGGAACACCACAGGCTGTTGTCAAGGAAAGATCTTTGATGACCTGAGTGAAAGCTCCTTGTGAGCCAATAATAATAATAGTAATAATAATAATAGTAATAATAATAATAATAGTAATAATAATAATAATAATAATAATAATAATAATAGTAATAATAATAATAGAAATAATAATAATAATAAGGAAAACCCTTGAATGTGGAGATTAACACACATAAACTATAGACACAAACTGGACACAGAAACTGCTACAGATGTAAAACACAAAAGAATATCACATAGAATCCTGAAAACTGAAATGGTATAATTGTAAGGCATTCCGGTCCCCCCCCCTTTTTTTTAATAATAAAAAATATGTGCTGCTGCTGCTGCTGCTGATAATAATAATAATAATAATAATAATAATAATAATAATAATAATACCTAAAAGCTTTGAAAAAAGAATGGGAAAGATTTGAATCAAAGAGATGGTTGAGAAGATACAACGGATAACAATAATGAAAACTGCAGAAATATTAAGGAAAATCCTTGAATGTGGAAACTAAAACACACGAACTACAGACAAAAACAGAGCAAACAGAAATGGCAACAGATGTAAAACACGAAGGAACACCACATGGAATCATGAAAACTGAGACAGTATAATTGTTAGATACCCCCATGCGGCCCTGCGTTCAGGCAACCCCATTTTTTGTGTGTGTATGTCACCATGCTCTACACTAAATAAATGAGGAGGGCCAAGGAGGATTGAAAGACCAAGAAGGGAGAGCACTGGTCTAACCTCTTTGCTTGCTTGAACTTGCTTTGGATGACACTGACAGGAATAATCAGTTCAAAAGTATCTGACCATCTTAAAGTAAATAGTTCACTACCAGTAGAACAAAAAGGCTGGAGGAAAAAGTTTTTAGGAACAAAAGACCAACTATCGATTGATAAATGTATTTTAAAGAACTGCAAAAGGGAAAAAACAAACTTGAATGTAGCTTGGATAGATTACAAGAAAGTTTATGATATGGTGCCGTACTTTCGTGAGTACTCAGGACGTGGAAAATGGTAGGGGTGGCTAAAAATATAATTGAGTTCATAGGGAAATGTATGATCAGTCAGAAAACCAACCTTTTTTCAGATGGTTGTTTTTGTTGGCTGTTTTTGTATCAACCCTTTTCAGGTTATTTAATGCCGAATCCAAAGATTTTGAAGAAAACTTTTTTAATAGAATATATTTGTTGTTTTCAAGTCGGTTTCTATTTAACCCATAGTTGGGACCCTAACAGGTACTACCACTCTGGGTCAGAGTGAACCTGGGAGCAATGGCAATTAAAGGGTGACTCCACACTCTCCAAAGCCCACAAGCTGGGGCCTCACCACTGGATATAATTTAAGGTCATATCCAGGACCTTTTTTTTTTCAAATGAGAAACTATCAGGGACAGACAATATCAGATGCAGCCTCTCACAAAGAAATTTTAATGGTGAATGCTCTAACGAATTGCAAGCACTTATGCCCCCACGACGTGAACACCCTCAACAGACCCGACAGGCTACAAAATCCCACCCCCACACTGTAGAGATCCCTAGATGTAAAAGATCTTTCTACTCCAGTAGTTTCTTCCCTAGAACCGCTAGACTTTGGAATTCCATTCCAGGTTCCTGCTTCCCCAACTGTACTGACGTGCAGAAGTTCAAGTGCAACATGAACAGACATCTTGCTGCCCAAATCCCTACATAGTGCCCCAGTAGTTGTTGCCCCTGATAGTAGCCCCGTACACCAAAGTGGCAATGTGCCTTGTTTGGGGTGAAACTGTAATAAAAAAAAAAAAAATTCCTTTTCGCCACTTCTATTCATAATAGCACTCATACCATTGACACATGTACTAAGAGAGACAAATATACCAACTGGAAAATCATGGACTGAAGATCAACCACATGTTTATGGACGATCTGAAATTGTTTGGCAATACAGAAAAAGAAATCGACTCTCTGGTTCAAACTGTACATCAATAGAGTGAAGACATAAATATGAAAGAGAGGAGCCAAATGGTAAAAGATTAAGAGATCCTTATGCAGAAGGCGACAAGTACCTGGGGGTGCTTGAAGTTGATACGATGCTTTGCAATGAGAGAAGACGAAAGAGGTGTATATGAAGAGACTCAAACTGCTCCTGAAATCTAGACTGAATAGTAGGAACCTGTTCAGAGTCATCAATTCATGGGTGGCTGCTGTAATTCGATACAGTGCAGCTTTTGTAGGATGGGCACAGGAAGAAATGAAGAAGCTGGATAGAGACACACGGAAATTGTTAGTCAAGTATGGAACACTTCACCAAATTCTAAGGCTGTATATCACAAGGAAGAAAGGGGGAAGAGGACTGATGTGGAGGAGGAGAGCTTAGAAGTGTTCACCAGTACTTGGCTGTCATAAAGCGTTACTCGCAGCGGCTAAAGAGGAAGAGCAAGATAAAGATTCATTGGAAGATAAGCAGAAGTACGCAGAAATAATTGAGTTGGTAAGAATGAAACTTCATTGTCAGCTTGAGCAAGATACTAAGGCACAAAAATGTCAGGACACGTGGAATTTTCTGTCAAAAGGTGACTTGAAAAGAGAAACAGAAAATCTTATATTTGCTGCTCAGGAAAAGGCACTAACTACAAACTCAATAAATAAAAACATCTATGGGAAAGACTGTTTTGATAAATGCAAGTCGTGTTGCATATCTCTTGAAACAGTGTCACACATTGTTAGTGAGTATTCTATATTTGATCAAAAAGATTACAAACATCGCCATGACAAAGTTTGTACAAATCTGCACTGATAAATTCCACAGCCAAACAACGTCACACCCCACAAGAGCCATGAAAGTCAATGAACCGGAAGTCCAAGACTTGAGTTTCGCCCTCATTTGGGCTCATCAGTTAGACACATCCGACCTCAGGACTCGAACCTGAACCTTTTGCATGGGAGGCAAGCACTCTGCCAACTGAGCAAACACCCTGCATACAAGAAATTCTATTAACTAACATAGATCAAGCAAACCGCATCGAAATCTGACTATGAAATGAACCTACTTCGTATCAATAACCAGCTAATAACCCCAAACCAATGTCTCACAATAGGAGTTTCAACTCGAAAGGACGATGCCATCCAGCAATGCTAACCTAGCAAGCAATTAATGAGAGTCTTGGACTTCCGGTTCATTGACTTTCATGGCTCTTGTAGACTGCGACGTTGTTTGGCTCACATTCTGAAAATCCTTTATATATATATATATATATATATATATATCTCAGATCGGTGCAAACATTTTGCCAGTTTGTAGAAGGGACATTTTAAACCATTGTAATTTATTTTATGCATATTTGTTATTGAACATACGAAGGACACTCCTTCTTTAATTCCGCTCAAATGGGTCAGAGGGAATCGCAAAATGAATTGTTATGATAACTGAACTTATGCATTTATGACCTGGAAGTTTTATCCCTGCTGCAGATATTGATGGTGTGAGACACTAAGAATGCAACTCAAGTCATAGGTGTGATGGGACATTGGATTCTGTCATGCAGAAGAACATTGAACCGATCAACATTCATAGACGCCTGTTGAACTTTTATGAAGATGAAGCGGTTGATGCCAGTACAGTTATGAGATGAGTTTCAGAGTGGTTACAGTGATGCTGATGACAAAGCGCACCCCGGACTTTTATCACAGAGGCACCAAAAGAGACTAGCAAAAGTGCGTTTAGAATAGCTATGTACAAAAATAAATTTTAGAGTATAAAAGGTTCCTCGTTTTCGGTCTTCATAGCATTTCAACGTTTTAGTTTTTGAGTTAAGAAAGAGGAGGCGATACCTTTTTTTTACATAGGAGTAACCACTTATCAAAGACCAGAGGCCACTCGAGGATAAGGTTTAAAAAGTGTACAGTAGTCAATGGGACAAATTATAGGATTCGTTAGTAGTGTTAATTTTGGTAAATTGGATTACTTAAGGGGAACGATTCATCAAGAACTTGTTTAAATTGGACTTGAAGACGACTATATTGTAATCAGCTGGAAAGCAGGCAAATGGAAGAGAGTTCCACAGGCGTGCAGTTCTAAGAAATAAGCTTTGTTCATGGAATCTATGTTTAGGTTTTGGCACAGATAACGAGTCGAGGAAATCGTTGATAGTGGTTTAAGCTAGACGAGTGTTTTTCATGAAAGTTTGGCGAGGCGGGACGATAGATTGGTGCTCAGACGAGCACTTGAAACGAACTTCATGTCACCATTTATAAAAGCATTATTCATATTTTCTGTAAAATTCTTATCGATGTAAAGAACATTCTTTAGTTAACAGAAAAATGGTCCATATTCCATCAAGAAAATGATCGTCCTCATACAGACCATAGATTGGTGCTCAGACGAGCACTACTGACCAAAGATCTTGTTGAGAATTTCGTTGAGAAATCGTTCAGCATCTGCGAATGATCTTTTATTTCGAGCATTACCGACCATTTGACTGATCTTGAGTAAACGTCATATAGGCAAGATTCATATTTCACACCACACATACATTAGAGAGTATGTGTGTGTGTGTGTGTGTGTATGTATGTGAGAGAGAGATAGACTGTATATATGTATATATATAAATAATATATAATGACAATATATATGTATATAGACTATATACTGTATATACACAGGCGACAAAAAGAAAGCCCGCACTTGTAGTTTTTTTTTCAAAAACTGCAATTTTAAGCTAAATTTAATGTAACTGATTAAACAACCTATATCTCATTTGATTCGCCTTTTACTCCTCTATAATTTTACCTGTTCATATTTTACTTTTATTACAAGTGCGGACTTTCTTTTTGCCGGCACTGTATATTAAACGTGCTATATATACTATACATCATATATAATATATAGAAATTATATATAATATGTGAAGATTATACTATACATTATATACTATATAGATATACTATATATAGATTTTATATTATACAGATATACCATATATAGACTACACGCATTAAAGATAACATATATAGACTATATATCTATAATATAAAGCTGAACGTCTGTGTGTGTGTCTGGTCACGAATAGGCTCCTATATGGTTTACTATTATAGAAAACTGATCACATATGATGATAGAAGATGTATCGAGACACAGGAATGGGTATGTTTGATCTGGCATAATGATGATTCATTAAACTTGCGTGGTCTGCGTATGCGCCTGGTCCACAAAGTATGGAAATAAAAATTTTAAAAATTAAAAGAAAACGTTTACAAGTGTTTTTGATATAGATGTACATAATAATACTTTGATAAGTATGTTTTAACTTAAATAGGGATGGTATAATAAAATTGTGGGGTCTGCATTCGCGCCTGACCTCCATAGAATGGAAATCGGCACAAACGGTAATAAAGACTTTTCATATCTATCTGCGTAAGTATACTTTGATAATTATGCTTCAGTTTGAAGAAATATGGTATAATAAAATTATAGGGGTGTTCGTTCGCGCCTGACCTCCATAAAATGGAAATATGTCACAAAGTTTAACAAGGTTTTTAAATATAGATCCACAGAATATTGTGATAAGTGTTTCAATGTGAACAGGTATGGTATAATAAATTATGGGGGTTATCTATTTTATTTTTACTTTCATCATATTTTGCTTTGGTTTTGATACCCCCAAATTCGAAACTATCCCTTTACAATCCTTCCTTTTCATAACCTATCATACTTTCATAAATCAGAGTCCATTTTCTGTAGGCTGTTTTTGAACCCAGTCAACGACAGGTACTTTTGCTAGTTATATATATATGCTATATATATTATACATATACCATATATATTATATATATACCATATATATTATACATATACCATATATATTATATATACATATATACCATATATATATATACTTACTATATACAGACTAAATACTGTATATATACTATATATAGTCTTTATACTGCATATATACAGACTACATACTGCATATATTTATCATATAGACTACATACTGTATATATATATATATATATATATATATATATATATATATACATATATGTACTATATATAGAGTATATTATGTATATATAGTAATATGCTGTGTATATATATATATATATGAGCATGCGTAATTGTTACTAGTGATGTTGATTGGTAGCTAAGTGTTATTGTTATAACGATTTTATTTTAGTATGTCAGCCGTTCGTAACAAATCAATACAAAGCAATAGTTGCTCTCTCGACTTGACTACATAAACAATAACATTGATATCCACAAACAAACAAATAATTGTTATGGTTTATACATTTTCATATTAGCATTTAACATGTTGGGCTCTTTTATACAACAGGGTCGCTCACAAAATTGCACTATTGGGGCAGTGTAGGAAGTGTAAGTAACCCTAATTATTGAGTTTTGAGTTTTAAAATGTAATTCGAATCAAAAATTATTTTCTACCGGAAAGCTGAACTACCAAAGAGTTTGCAGAGTAAATGCCTGTCAGCCATTTTGTAATCATCCCCCACTTCATAAGAAAGAACAATGTTTATTTATTCGTGTGTATCCTATCACACAAAAATCTGACCGACGAATAAAGGAAGGGAGAACGCACATCCATGCATATAATAAGCTATTTGTTTTCTTTAATTTCTGCATTCTATACTGATTGAGTGCTTATTCAGAGTGCACTTATAGCGACAAGTAAAATTAAAGAAGATACAGATAAGTCTGTACGATGCACGTATTCGTTACAGAACGAAGGTGTCATATTCCTAAAATCACGTAAATCGATCAAAAAGTTTCATATTAAATTAAGAAAATCAAAATTTACGATTTTTAGCGAGTTTATTATTAAACTGAATTGAACATAAGGCTGATTGTTCACCTCGGCATTTCGATTTGGATTGTCCCCCCTTTTTATTTCATTGGATTTGATCATGGTCGATGAAAACACTACGACTCACTCAGTTGTAAAATTTTATTTTCTTGAAAAAACAAAAAACAATAAAAAATAAAAATAATACTTGATCAAATTACGTAATTTTTTAAATATTTTGTTTTCGTCCGTAACTGATACGTACATCATGCAGACTTTTCTGTATTTTTTTTTTTTTTGCTTTTAATACCAATTTTAATAAGCATCATAATTGTTAGTTTTTTTCTCTTTTTGTTTTTAACTTAAAAACCTTCAACCATGGGACGTTTTCTTTCTTCCTCGATTAATTCTTAAAATAAAAACCATCAAAACTATTTTCTTTTTTTTTACATAGGCATCACCACATTATCAAGGCCAAGAGGCCACTGAAGGATAAGGGTTAAAGAGTGTACAGTAGAAATTGGACAATATAGTGATCATTAGTAATGAAAATTTGGTAAATTTGATAACTTATATGGAACGGCTCATCAAGAACTTGTTTACATAAGACTTGAAGACAACCATATTGTAGTCAGCCGGAAAGCAGGAAAACGGAAGACAATTCCACAGGCGTGCAGTTCTAAGAAAGAAGCTTTGTTCATGGAATCTACGTTTAGGTTTAGGCAGAGATAAAGAGTGGGGGGGGGAATTATTGATAGTGTTTACAGCTAGACGAGTGTTTCTTGTGAAAGTTTGGCGAGGGGGGACCATAGATTGAAGCTCAGTCGAGCACTCCTGGACCCTCAATTTCGAGTGACCTTCAGGCCTTGATAAGTTGTAACTTCCTTTATATATATATATATATATATATATATATATTTCTTCACCATATTCCCTCTGCTTCACTTGTTGTTATCAAGTAAGATCTTTGACTTACCTGCAGTTTCATCAAATACTTTTGTATGCAAAATCCGGTCCCGCATTTTGCTAATTCCTACCCTCTGATGAGAAGGAAAGTATTTCTTCGAAACTCAGCGGATTAACGACTATCCACCTACTAAGTGTTTCCTTTTCAGATTAAATATGTTTTTAACTCTTTTTCAAAGTGTTTTTTAACATGTTTTATTAACTATTTGCTCTTATATATATATATATATATATATATATATATATATATATATATATATATATATATTAGTGGCCTGGCAGGGTCAGTGGGGGGGGGAATACTCTAAGCAAAACTTATCCCAAAGCAGAAAATCTGAAGCTGACCTGCCAGGACACTATATTTATAAATGTAGGCAAATTTGGGCATATTTTATTGGTTTGAAAATATAGGTTACTTTTTACTAATTGTCATGAAATATTAACTATGGAATAGTATTATAATCTTTAAAAAGCTCGCAAATGTTCACGTAGTTCGCCTCAAAGAACCAAAGATATGACCATTCCATTATTCAATTTGGCTACGAGTATAGATATACCCATATATATATATATATATATATATATATATATATATATATATATATATATATATATATATATATATGTGTGTGTGCGTGTGTGTGTGTGTGTGTGTGTGTGTGTGTAACTAGATAAATAGATAGATAAACCCTCTATTTTGGCAATTTTATAAGTTCCAAATCTCAGCGATTATTGATCAGAATTTAACAAATGAAGGCTCGTTGGAAAGATAATAACCTGAATTGTGTATTGAGCCATGTGACATTTACTCTTAAGGTCGCACATTTAGGAGATCATCTATCACCCAGAGCCAATTTTTGACACTTATTTACAGCCATAAAATGTTTCAATCATAGTAATTTGTTTTCCTAGTTTTGCATATGAATTACAAAATATCTGATATTTCCCCCAAACCTCTAGCCTTGATGTAGGGGAGACTAAAACTTGCTGCTATGGTTTCAAATGATCTAAAATAACAGCAAGTGGAGACTTGATTCCAAATATTTCTCAATGGTTATATCGTCTCTCTTTGGTTTTCATACATAAAGTAAATCTCACAGTGTATAAGGATTATTTGATACTGGAAATATTCATAATCGTACCCTATTTCCAAAAGAGGCGAGATATAACAGATGAGAAATATTTGGAATCAAGTCTCCACTTACTGTTATTTCAGATCCTTTGAAACCATAGCAGCAAGTTTTAGTCTCCCCTCCATCAATGCCACAGGTTTTGGGGAGATTATATAAATATATATATATATATATATATATATATATATATATATATATATATATATATATATATATATGTGTGTGTGTGTGTGTGTGTGTGTGTGTGTGTGTGTGTGTATGATTAGTTTTTAGGGATGGGGTGGGGGAAAGAAATCTAGCAGAGTGCTCAATTAAAAGGAAAATCCGAAAAATAAGAGCGTATTTATATTTTGTATTTTGCGTACAGAAAGTTGTTAGATGAGACAAGTCATTAGTACTAATGACTTGTCTCATCTAATCAGTATTGGCTAAAATGGATATCTAAAACGGTCCTAATTATCGGGCTTGAAACCGACGGTACTAATGACTTGTCTCATCTAACAACTTTCTGTACGCAAAATACAATATATATATATATATATATATTCTTTCTCGCGTGGTCTGTCTTACATAGAATGAGAGGATAAGAGTGTGGCTGAGTCTATTATTTATTTATTACTGTATTTATTATTATTTATTACTGTATTTATTTATCCGTTAATTTTGTTTAGTTATGTTGTTCATTTATTTTGTATATTTATTTGGTGTTATTGATTGAGGAATACGTTTAATAAATCAGGCCATGTATGAGAGAAAAAAGGTATATATATATAGTGTGTGTGTGTGAGTGCGTACCTTTTTTCTCTCATACATGGCCTGATTTATTAAACGTATTCCTCAATCAATAACACCAAATAAATATACAAAATAAATGAACAACATAACTAAACAAAATTAACGGATAAATAAATACAGTAATAAATAATAATAAATACAGTAATAAATAATAATAAATACAGTAATAAATAAATAATAGACTCAGCCACACTCTTATCCTCTCATTCTATCTAAGACAGACCACGCGAGAAAGAAAAGACACACACACACACACACACACACGTATATATATATATATATATATATATATATATATATATATATATATATATATACAAAGTAAAATATACATATTTATGTTTATATAAAATCAAACCATTAAAACCTTTTTCTAAAATACCTAGCACCTGAAGACGCTCAAGCGACCGAAAGAGTTTGAGTAATGGCTGAGTGAGAACACTTCAGTTCACATTGTGCAATCTACCAACCGAAACCAAGAAAATTGCTCGCCGTGTCAAGAAAATACATCCATCCATATCCTTGAGCCCCTGGAGGGGCATAGGCCATTTACAACTTTTGGGTCAAGGAGTTCTTTTTTTCGGGGTGAGAGTACTGGCCCCACTCCCAACCTCCCCAGAAGGTACATACAGCGCCTAACCTTCCCAAATGGTCACCCATCTGGTACTGGCCAGGCTCAATCTTGCTTAACTTCGGTAATCTTCGGTAATGTGTCAACGTGATTGCGCTGTATTGTCGAGAAATATAAGCAACACAATAAAAAGAGAGACATATACACACACGAGATCTCTTCTCTCAGACTGACCGATGTCATCCGTTATACACTGTTAATCATTGTCTGTTTCACCCCCTCCAAATAAAAATGATAATGCAATAATATAACATGTTAAGCGTTCGACCGTATGACCTCGCCAGCGCACAAATGGTTTCCAGTTGACCCCGATAAATTGGAAAATAGGAACTTTAGCAATCATAGCAGGCGTTTCACAGGAATAAATAATAGAAAAAGTACCTGGCCTATGATCACAGTGTAGTATCTGTTATGATGATACACTTTTTAATTTGTCCTTAGTCAATATAGGGGGAACTCTTCTATACTAAGGCGATTTTTATTTTTGCCTACTTCCATAGTGCCCCGTATTGGGGTGCTGGTTTACTCCCACATGAAAAACGACTTTGTGTCATATTTTGCTTTCGTGGGTAATCAAATTAATACTAATGAATAAAGGACCTATATACACACCTGGTGTGTATATAATACCAATAAAAAAAAGGACCCGGTGTATTCCTGTTCCATCTTCCGAACTTCAGATTATTTTTGATTCTTATTTTTTTTAATCTTCATGATTTTCAATTTTCCATTTATAAATTAAATGAATAAAATGTCTTAGTTATTTATGAATGCCCCGATCTCTCTCTCTCTCTCTCTCTCTCTCTCTCTCTCTCTTTCCATTTTCATTTCTCTCTTTATCTATACTGCTTTCTCTTCTCTCTCTCTCTCTCTCTCTCTCTCTCTCTCTCTCTATATATATATATATATATATATATATTTCTTGCTCTCTCTTCTCTTCCCCCCTCTCTCTGTCTTTCGTTCTCGCTGTTTATTTACAGTCGAAAGTAAAAAAACAAAGGACAGAATGAAAAATGAAAAAAAAAATGGGAATCCTTTGGGCTAAGATCGCAGTGTATTATCTGTTCTGATGTTACACTTAAATTAAATTGTTCTTAGTCAATGCAGGAGAAACACTTCTATGTTTTTTTTTTATTTTTCCTACTTTCAGAGTGCCCCATTTTAAAAACGACCTTGTGCCTTATTTTGTTCCCGTGGGGAAACAATTGAATACTAATATTTCATTATAAGAAAAACGGAGTATCACCACCAGTAGCAATATCATTTAATCCGTAGCCAGACAGAGGGAGAAAGAGAGAGAGAGAGAGAGAGAGAGAGAGAGAGAGAGAGAGAGAGAGAGAAAGAGGTAAAGAGTGAGAGAGAGAGACAGACAGAGAGCAGAAAAGATTCTAATTTTGGATATTATCTTTTTATTTATAAAAGTTAATTTATTTTGCAAACATACCTTTTTCCGATTGTGTACATTTCCCTACGCAATAACTCTGTCAATTTTTAGTCTACAGACTCGAAATTTGATATACAGGGTGCTGAGATTTGGGAAAATCTTTCTCGTCGGTTTTCGGCCAAACATTTGACTGTTAAAGGGTCAAAGTTCAACGATTTGACCTTTGAGAACTCTACCAAACTCCTCCGCCAATTTTAGGTCTAAAAACTTGAAATTTTAGATATAGGTTCCTTGGACATGGATATAACTTAATAACTTGATTTGAGCCCAAAACAATAAATATTACGGTGTCATAGTAGGCGTCAAAGTTTTTTTTTGTTTATGTTTCTTCTTCTTGCTCAACATACGCCCAAACACCCGGGCAACGGCGGGCTGAAATTCTAGTATAAATTAAATATGTATTAAATGGATATTGAACGCATTTTTCCGCCTAACTGTAGTGTACTTATACATTGATGAAACCTATTTTTAAATGTTTGGTAAATATTGTGTACCATAACTGTTCATATTTACGAAATGGGCACAAGCAATTGTTTGTAATATTTTGGGGGTGGGTGGGGAATGAACTAGGCTGATGCCATGTTAAATTAAAAGTTCTGATCGTATTATACTCTCTAAAGATACTATTTAAACCTTAGTTCGAATATATATATATATATATATATATATATATATATATATATATATATATATATATATATATATATATATTTCAGTCCATCGCCCTAATCTCTCTCTCTCTCTCTCTCTCTCTCTCTCTCTCTCTCTCTCTCTCTATATATATATATATATATATATATATATATATATATATATATATATATATATATATATATAATATGTATAATATAGATTAGGGCGCTGGACTGAAATACATAAGGTCCAAGGTTCGAATCCTACCAACAGTCAAGCTACGCTGATGAGGAGTAGGGCTCCAAAAGACGCGTGTCCGTAGATTACTGTTTTTTAAAATAATATATATATATATATATATATATATATATATATATAATGTGTGTATTTGTTTGTGTGTTCGTGCGTGTGGTAATAATACAATAATATGATGATGGTTCTATGATAGTGCATCTACTTATAAAATCTCAACATCATGACCTCAGCGAGGTCAATGGAAAACTATTATGTTCTCCCGATGTCATGGGCTCGACCTTAACACGTTCATGAAAACCATGATCATATTTTGATATCATTATTACTCTAGGTTTTAAAATAGTCTATGCTTAATTAACTATACATAATTTACCATACATAATAATAATAATAAATAATAAATAATAATAATAATAATAATAATAATAATAATAATGATAATAATAACAATAATACCTCCTATAAATTGACACTCTGAAAGCATGTATATAAAATATATTGATGTATGTATGCATAAAAAATTATTGACGTATTTATATATAAAATAAATTAATATATATATGTATAAAAATAAATTAATATATGTATATATAAGCATATATAGTGTCTATATATAAAACATATTGTATATATATATATATATATATATATATATATATATATATATATATATATATGCTAATATATTGATGTGTGCATGTATATACAGATATTCGATGTATGCGTATATAATAATATAGTGACACATGTATCAATATATATTGATTTGTGTATATACATAAATGTGTGTATAAATACATTGATATGTGAATATATATACACTGATATGTATATATATATATATATATATATATATATATAGTTGATACGTGTATATAAAATATATTGGAGCACGTAGATATGAAATATATTCATCTGTGTGAATAAAAATGTATTTTGTGTATGTATATATAAAATAGATTGAGGTGTGTATTTATACGCATATATTTGATGTGTGTATACATACAAATATATTTGATGTGTGTATACGTAAAATATATTAAATGTATGTATGTATAAAAAACATATTGATGTATGCATATATAAAATATATTGATATGTTTATATCTTAAAAACATTTATGTGTGTATGTATGAAATATATTGATTTGTGTATATATAAAATATATTGATATGTATACATATATTGTTGCATGTATATATAAAAATATATTGATATATATAAATAAAATATATTGATGAATGCATGTATAAAGTATATTGATGTGTGTATATACAAAAATATATTCATGTGTGTATATATCAAAATATATTGATATGTGTATATATGTTGTTGCATGTATATACAAAATATATTGATGCATGTAAATAAAATATATTAATGTATGTATATATAAAAATATATTGATATATGTATTTATAAAATATATTGATGCATGTATAAATGAATATATATTAATATATATTCATAAATACTTATTTACTTTTAAATATATAGATTTTTAACCTTTTTATTTTATAAGAACCAATCGTTAATCTGTGTTAGGATTAAACTTAGCCCCTTGCATCAAGTGGCTTCACGCTTTGTCTGGGTCGATTTCCATAAAAATATCAGCTGTTGATTTAAATTCACTGGTAGACGAAGCAGTCTATCAGATATTTTATCTATCTGTCTATCTATCTATCTATTCATCTATCTATCTATCTATCTATCTATCTATCTATCTATCTATCTATCTATCTATCCACACACACATACGCGCGCACATGCGCACACACACACGCACGCACACACACACACACACAGATCGGAGCAGTCTTACAGATATTCTATCTATCTATCTATCTATCTATCTATCTATCTATCTATCTATTTATCTCTTTCTCTCTCTCTCTCTTTCTCTCTCTCTGCATATATATATATATATATATATATATATATATATATATATATATATATATATATATAAACAATATTTTACCGATAAGCATTTATATATATATATATATATATATATATATATATATATATAGTTTAATTTAATATAAATGCTTACACGTAAACTATTGTGTGTGTGTGTATATATATATATATATATATATATTAGTTTAACGTAAATGCTTATATGTAAAGATATTGTTTATGTAATTTTAAATATAGTAACAATATTGGGATACTGTACTACAGCGCGTATGTTGGGTAAAGTCGAGTTGGAATGGTTTTTCTGTTTAAGAAGAGCAAACGTTCTTCTTAATGCCGTCTTCGTATCGATACAAAACTACGCACACACGCACGCACACACACACACACACACACGCACGGTTGATTATTTTTAGTAAATGCCTCCGTTGTATAAAGAAAACAGCAACTGTTACGTATGTTACGATATCATAGATGAGAGGTATCTTGTATTTAAATGTAATATTTCGCCGTGGTAAGTCTATCATTGGGAACCGCAATACACACTAACGCGCACTTTATTTGCGCGCAAGCATTTTTACGCGCAATATGACAAGGAAAAAAAATGACGCGCTTTTTACAAAGCGAAAACGAATTTATTTACCCTATTTTAACAGAATAAGTAATACGTAAAAAATAAAAAATAGGAAGGTTTTACTTGTGAATATAAAATAAAGAAATAAATACAGATCGATTAAGCAGCAGTAATTGTTAATTTTAAAGGGGAGGTCATTTCAAATCAAACCAAAATTGGATCGACTTATTTAAAAAGAGCGAACCCTGTTGAATGGTGTTGGCGTATTGTGCTTAATTTAGCGAGTGCATTAAACGTTAACACTCTTACTGAGATTAAAAACGATAAATTAGATAGAAGAAAGGATATAAGTGAAATACATCTGGGAGATATCGGTAATGTTTCAAGATTAAAAGATATCGATCGTTATAGAACGGAGGGAGGGGGGGGATACATTCCGAGGAAAAATAAAACGAGTGCTGATTTTTTTTGTGTGTGTTAGCTTTTTTTTTTTTTTTTTTTTAAATTTAGATTTTTAATACACAAAAAAAAAACGAGAAAAAGGTTCAGTTTACTAATTCCTTACCGTTCTTAGGAAGGAGATGTCATCTTGCTCTCCCCCGCCTGTTTCGGCTGTGTCCGCCATGTCGATGGGCAGGAGGAATCACTGTCTACCAGCGAAGCAACAGAGGCTTTATTATTCTCCGCCTCTTTCGTTCTAGCAGCAGTCCGTTTTCCCCGTCTCTCTCTCTCTCTCTCTCTCTGGTAGTTACTCTCTCCCTCTCTCTTCCTTTCTACCGTTTGGAATTCTGTTACCGTATTGTAGTGATGTTGCTACTAGTCCCGTAGCGGAGGATGAGGCGGCGGTGGAGGTAGTGGCAGCAGTGGTGGTGGTGGTGGTGGTAAATGAGCACGAGCGCTCCACCGGGCGCAGGTACTTCTATCGACTGACGCGCGCTTGCTTTTTTACAGCACCGATGTTGATGATGCTGGAATCACTAGAGTTATGGCAGAAAAGCGCCGGGAGCTGAGCATATAAGAACTACGTTAAAGCCAACAAAACCTACCTTCCCCCTTCGTATTGCTTAAGGTTTTAAGACTACGAAAACAGCACCTGCACGCACTAGCCATACCTCTGCCCTGTTCTACCTGGCTTTACAACGTACTCAACAATTCTTTGAATTGCGTTACTTTTTCTCATTTGTTCGTGTAGCTGGAAAGGTAATAAAAACAAATGTCATTGCAAAAACGTATACGCAATCTCCTGGTCGCTAAGAGAGGCTCTATCTACCGTCTCCACATGAGGGCACGAGATGGCACAAGGCCGGATTTTCAAGGGAGTTATACCAAGGTCCCCGTCCAAAGAGACACCCAGGATTGGAATAAAAATTAAAAAAAAAATACCTCGATCTAGAAAAAGTTAGAAACAAAGTCGTTTTTTTTTTTTTTTTTCAAGCGAGGGATATTCAGCTCCCTCAGCGAGGGATTTTCAGCTCCCTCAGCGAGGGATTTTCAGCTCCAGAAAGGCACATCCTTGATTGAAATAAAAATATTAAAAAAAATGCTTCGATCTAGAAAAAGTTGGCACAAGGTTGGTGTTGAATATCAGGGATATTCAGTTCTCTCAAAAGTCGCACTTTGGATTAGCACAAATAATAACAAATGTTTCGATCTAGGAAAAGTAGGACACACGGTCAATTTTTAATATCAGGATTATCCAGCTCCCCTAAAGGGGGACACCCGGATTTGAATAAAAATAATAACAAATGCCTCGGTCTAGAAAAAGTTAGAGACAAGGTCGGTTTTTAATGTCAGGATTATTCAGTTCCCCTAACGCCCCAGTCTAGAAAAAAAAAAAAAAAAGTCGGTTTTTAAAATCAGGCATATTCATACCCCCCTCTCTAAAGGAACAGCCTAGATTTGTGTTAAAAATATTAAAAAATATTTCGGCCTGGAAAAAGTTAGATGCAAGGTCACTTTTAAAACCACGAGTATTCAACTCCCCTAAAAATGACACTTCGGATTGGAATAAAAATGATAAAACATGTCTATGTCTAGAAAAAGTTAGACAAAAGGTCAGTTTTTAATGTCAGAGATATTCAGTTCATTCAAAAGGTACACCTCGGATTGGAATAAAAATAATAAAAAATATATATACGGCGGGAAAAAGTTGACCCAAGGTCAGTTTTTAATGTCAGGGATATCGAGATATCGATCTTCTCCAAATGGGACGGTCTGAATCGCTACTTAAAAATTCCAAAAATTAAAAAATTACTTTTGTCTAGAAGGATTTCATCTCTCCTGAACAAAATAGTACAAATACTATATTTTGATCCCAGTTAGAAACTCGGAAAGTAAAAACCTGCCCCCCCCCCACCTCTACAAAGTTAGATGCAGGTGTCGTCGTTTTTTAATGTCAGAAATATTCAGTACTCTCCTAAAAGAGACGCTTTTGATTGCACGGGAGCAATAAAACAATGCCCCGACATAGAAAGATTTCTCCCCCCTCTGACCCAAAACAGAACAGATACTCGACTATAATCCCAGTCAGAATGCCTAGAAGTTCTCATTTACTTTCCCTTTTTATGTGGACAAAGTTGGATACAGTTTTTAACATCAGGGATATCCAGATCTACTAAAGGGATTCTATGAATTAGCACAAAAATAATATTTTTTAAATTGCCTTAGTCTAGAAGGATTTCCCCTTATTTGAACGAACAGAAGGTCGGTATTTAATGTAAGGAATATCTAGTATCCCAAAATGGATACTTTGATTTTTTTTTGTGGAAATCGCTCTAGACAAGACATGAATCAACTTGATGTAAAGAGCTAAAAATAAGTAGTACTTCAAGGTCAAAACTTGCCAACAATAAGTGTTAAATGAAATAGATTCTGGCCCCAAAATAGCAATTCTTACATTTTTGTCAGAAACGTTGCTCCTGTAATGTGCGGACTAAAGGGGGGGGGGGAAGTGATAGTTACGAGGTTGCCGAATGTAAACACAATACTCACTTTCTATTCTCCTAAAGACATAAAATAATATATATATATAAAAAAAAAATTAAAATTAGAAAGGTTTAGAAAGATTTCTTCTCATTTGACAGTAGATAGAACAGATACTGCACTTTGATTTCAATTAGAAAACTCACTAGTAAGGGACGCATTGGGGATTGGAAAATATAAAAAGTGTCCAAATCAAGAAGGAGTTATGTCTAATCGAGGACAGTACAGACATTGCACTTTGACAGAAAAAAAAAAATTGTAAATATAAAATAAAATGTTGCAAGTTAGACACAAGGTCATCAAAATTCATATAAAAATGTTCTTTTCATTCTTTCACCACTATTCATCATTTTCATTTCAGCAATCACCACAATACCATATTTACTCTATGGTTTCACATTTAATTACAACATATAACAAAAAAAGTGTTATTAGTTTAAGGTTTTAAATTTATCCGAACGTCGACTTTAGATAAAGAAATGCGTTTATCTCATTTATGATATAAAATGTTTCGAAAATATTTTTAGATGAGGATTGATAATTTGTATTATTTGGATTATTGTTCTCATCTTGGGTGTTATTCTCACAACATTTCGGCCGATGTAACCTCCAATCTTCTTCAAGTATCGCTTGTTTAACTCAGGAATCTGTATTGAATTTTGAAATAAACTCTTTATTTAATCCATGGGATACAGTGTTCTCGCTCCCTCAGCCATGACCAAGTAGAGGTCTTACATAATTCTTGATTGTGCTCTTCGTATCGCCTGTACTAAGGATTGAACCGACAGCCTCCAGAAGACCGTCACCAAAAACTGATTGTATCTTAACACCTTATCCACTGCGCCACAGGTTCATGTTTGTAACGTCCCTTGGATGAAATTAAAGTCGTTCTCTAGATTGTGTGAGACCTGGGTTTCAGTTTTTTGTTAATGTTAATAAACATGAGGCACTGCTGAAGTATAATTATAATTAGGGCTATGGCAAGAGAATATTCTTTTCATGATTTCGACTCTTGAGTATATATCAGTTAATATCTTATGTGTTTTTAGGTAAAGTGATGTGCTTCTCAATTCATTAATTGTGTTTAACAGTATCAAGAGTCAAAACAATGAAAAGAATATTCTCTTGCATAGATCCAGTTATAATTTTAAAAGAAATGTTTAAAGACCAAAATGTTTTGTAACAAAAGGTAATTCGTGGCCTTCGGACCAAGATCAGAGTGTAGTATCAAAGTGTAGTATCTGTTCCGGCAGATACTGCAAGCAAAGACCATATGTGGGGGTAACCCCACATATCAGACCTTGGTCAATGTAGGGGCAACCCTTCATACCAATTGTCACTATCCAGCTCCCATTTCCCACCCATCGGGAGCTGGTCCCCTTCCCCCCTCCCTCTCGCTCCACATTAAAAAACGGCCTTGTGCCTAATTTTCTCAGTGGGGAAGCAAATAAATACAAACCCCACATATAAGACCTTGGTCAATGTAGGGGAAACCCTTCATACCAATTGTCACTATCCGGCTCCCCTACTTTTCAGGGAGTTGGTCCCCATTTCCCTTCCACTCCTCACATTAAAAATCGGCCTTGTGGCTAATTTGCTCGGTGGGGGAGCAAATAAATACTGTGACCTTAGGGTCAAGATCAAAGTGTAGTATCTGATCTTCAGATGCTACACTTCAATTTCTTGTTCTCTGTTAGTGGAGGAGACATCCTTCACAACTGGGACAATATTTATTTTTTGTTCCTTTTCTCCACATTAAAAAACAACCCTGGTGTCTAACTCTACCTCGTGGGGAGGCATTGTAAATAGGGACAAAGTCTTTTATAAACAACATTGCATGTATATACATGAAATTTATAGAACAGCAACATAATGCAGAGATGGATAAACAAAAGCTGAAACAAAAAAGACATTATGGTGGAATAAGCTATGCAGATTCACCTTTTATTAACACAATATATCTATATATAATCTTCTATACTCATATAAATTCGTTTCTCTTTTGTGTGTATTGATATTCATATTAAAAAAACTCTCTTCTATTTATTTAAAAAGAAAATACAATTTTCTTATATATGGGTTTTGGAAATGCATTCACTAGCAAAATATCTAGCTAATTTGCATATTCTTTTCAACATTCATTTTAATAAATTCCCTATTAGTTTTTTCGGTTTTCTAAGTAGATAACTATTACGAGTGATTATATTCATGCAGATATTCTACATGATTTATACTTGCATAATATTTGCTTAAAAAGTTTACAGTAAACAAAAAATTGTTTCCATATATATTTATGTATACGTTTATATTTTTGTTAAACAAATCTATCTATCTATCTATCTATCTATCTATCTATCTATCTATCTATCTATAAAAGTGAATGTGTCTGTGTGTCTGTGTGTGTGTGTGTGTGTATCTGTCTGCCTGTGTGTGCCTGTGTACAGTTCTCTACGCAATAACTCTGTCAATTTTTAGTCTACAGACTCGAAATTTGATATACAGGGTACTGAGATTTGGGGAAATCGATGTGATCGGGTTTGCGGTCAGAATTTTGGCTGTTATGGGGTCAAAGTTCAACGATTTGACCTTTGAGAACTCCTCCGGCAATTTTGGGTCTAAGCACTTGAAATTTTAGATATAGATTCCTTGGATAACTTGATTTGAGCCAAAAACAATAAATGTTAAGGGGTCATAATAGGGGTCAAATCCAAAAAAAAATGACCGTTTTTTTTCTTTTCTTTTTTTTTTTTTTTCAGCTTACACTTCCAAACACCCGGGCGACGCCGGGCCGAAATGCTAGTCTATATATCTATAAAAGTGAAAGTGTCTGTGTGTCTGTGTGTGTGTCTGTGTGTGTACATTTCCCTACGCAATAACTCTGTCAATTTTTAGTCTACAGACTCGAAATTTGATATACAGGGACTGAGATTTGGGAAAATCGATGTGATCGGTTTTCGGCCAGAACGATTTGACCTTTGAGAACTCTACCAAACTCCTCCGACAATTTTCGGTCTAAACACTTGAAATTTTAGATATAGGTTTCTTGGACATGGATCTAACTTAATAACTTGATTTGAGCCCAAAACAATACATGCTAAGGGATCAAAATAGGGGTCAAAGTTAAAAAAATTGACAGCTTTGTTTTTTTTGCTCAACATACACCTCCAAATACCCGGGCAACGCCGGGCACCTATGCTAGTATATCTACAAAAGTGAACGTTTCTGTGTATCTGTCTGTCTGCGTACCTGTTTGTCTGTGTATCTATCTGTGTGTCTGTGTGTGTATATTTCCCTACGCAATAACTCTGTCAATTTTAAGTCTACAGATTCGAAATTTGATATACAGAGTACTGAGATTTGGGAAAATCGATGTGGTCAGTTTCCGGACAGAAATTTTACGATTAAGGGGCCAAAGTTCAACGATTTGACCTTTGAGAACTATACCAAACACCTCTGATAATTTGGGGTCTAAACACTTGAAATTTTAGATATAGGTTCCTTGGACATTAATCTAACTTAATAACTTTGATTTGAGCCCAAAACAATAAATTTTAAGGGGTCATAATAGGGGTCAAAGTTAAAAAATTGACTTTTTTTTTTGCTCAGCATACACCTCCAAACACCTGGGCAACGCCGGCCACCCATGCTAGTCTATCTATATATCTGTAAAAGTGAAAATGTGTGTGTGTGTGTGTATGTGAGTTTATATTTCCCTACCAAATAACTCTGTCAATTTTCGGTCGAGATACTCGAGATTTGACATAAGGAGTATTGATATTTGGGAAAATCTTTTTAATTGGTTTTCGGCCAGAAATTTGGCGGTCTATGGGTCAAAGTTCATCGATTTTACCTTTGAAAACTCTATCAAACTCCTCCGCCAATTTTGGGTCTAAACACTTTGAATTTTAAAAATAGGTTACTTGGGCATGGATCAAACTTTATAATTTGATTTCAGCCCAAAAATATAAATGTTAAGGGGTCAAAATTAAAGTCGTCCTCTAGATTATGTTTCAGTTTTTTTTTTTTTTTTTTTTTTTATAAACATGAGGTACTGCTGAAGTATAGTTATAATTTAAAAAGAAATGTTTAAAAACCAACTCCTAAAATGTTTTATAGCAAAAAGGTCATTAAACTAAAGAAAAACAAAGTCTTTTATAAACAACAGTACTTGTATAAAAAGCAGATTTAAATTTATGATCCTGGATATGACCTTAAACTATATCCAGTGGTGATGCCCCAGCTTGCGGGCTTTGGGGAGTGTGGAGTCATCCTTTAATTGCCATTGCTCCCAGGTTCACTTTGACCCGGAGTGGTAGTACCTGTTAGGGTCCCAACTATGGGTTAAATAAAAACCGACTTGAAAAAAAAAATTCTATTGAAAAATTTTCTTCAAAATAACTGTATTCGGCATTATTTAAACCTGAAAAGGGTTGATATGCCGTAAAACAAAAACAACCAAACCAAACCTTTAAATTTATAGAAGGCAACACAAGGCAGAGGTGTAATGGATAAACACACGCTGAAACAAATAAAGACATTATAGTGGAATAAGCTATGCAAATTCACCTTTTATTAATAAAAAATATATATATATATCTATACTCCTATAAATTTGGGATTTTGTGTATTGATATCCATATTAAAAACCGTTTTTTCTATTGGTTATTATTTGCTTCCCCATAGACGCAAAATGTGACACAAGGTCGTGTTTAATGTGGGTGAAAACCAGCTCCTCAAAAGAAAGGTAAAAGAGGTGCACTTTGGCAGTGACCAAAAATAATAATTGTCTCAGGATGAAGGTTTTTTTTTTTTTTTTTTTTTTTTTACACAGTGATCACCACTTATCAAGGCCCGGAAGCCACTCAGGGATAAGGGTTATTGCAAGTACATTAAGTTAGTGAGGAGATTTTATGAAGTGTTTAATTAGGGGGGGCGGTTCATTAGGAATTTGTTAACATTAGACTTGAAGACATCCAAGTTGTAGTCCGGAGGGAAGCAGGCAGACGGAACAGAGTTCCACAGGCGTGCAGTTCTAAGAAAGAAACTTTGCTCATGAAATCCGCGTTTTGATTTAGGCACAGATATAGAGTGGGGAAAATTTTTCACAGTGGATTCAGCTAGACGGGTGTTTTTCGTGAAAGATTGGCGAGGGGGGACCAGGGATTGGAGTTCAGACGAGCACCTGCCATGAAAATAACGATAAAACAAGGATAGGCTCGCAACGTCTCTTCTGTGGGAGAGGGGTTGCAGGGTAGAGAAAAGGGTTTCCCCTACATTAACCAAGGATCAATTAACTTAAGTTTAATGAAGCATCAGACCAGATACTACACTTTGTTTGATTCCGACCCGAAGGCCAAGGTCCTTTGTCCAAGAACAAATTAACTTAATTGTAGCATCAGATATTACACTTTGATCCAGGCCCGAAGGCCAAAGTTCTTTGTCTATTTATTTAGGTATTTATTTGTTTACCCACGAAAGCAAATGTGACACAAGATCGTTTTTAATATGGAGGGGGGGGAGGGAATCCAGCTCCCCTAAAACAAGTGGAAAAAATGGGTCACTTTGACACTATCCCCAAAAATAGTAATTGTCTCAGTATGAAGGGTCCTCCTCTATTAACCAATGACCAATTAACTTAAGTGTAGCATTAGAACAGATACTACACTTTGAGATATTAAATCTTTTATTCAGACTAAAAATACAATGTAAGTTCAACATGAACAAAAAACTTAGGCACAAGGCCAACTCAAAAGGGGGAAAATTTTTTAATTTTTTTATTTATTACATTTTCACCACAAACAAGGCACATTGCCACTTTGATGTAGGGGGCTACTATCAGGGACATAAGCTACAGGGGTACTATGTGGGGAGATGGGCAGCAAGATGTCGGTTCACGTTACACTTGAACTTCTGCATGTCAGTACAGTTCAGGAAGCAGGAACCCGGAAGGGAATTCCAAAGTCTAGTGGTTCTGGGGAAGAAACTACTGGAGTAGAAGGCTCTCTTACATCTAGGGATTTCAACTGTGAAGGGGTGGGATTTTGCTGCTTGTCGGGTTTATCGGGAGTATTTATGTCAAGGGGGTACAAGTGCTTGCAGTTCGTCGGCGCATTCACCATTAAAGTACTTGTAGAACAGGCAGAGAGACTAGTAGCAGATGCACCAGCCCAAGACAAGATCAGTAGTTGAAATGAACGAAATATTAAAAATGATTAACATATCACCTGAGTGAGGTCCTAATGACTGTGAGGATTATCTTAGCCGTGACGCTGGCAGAAGCTGTCACAAAGCTAGCAGAGTCTCGCTCCTAGACAAGGTTCAAAAGAAAGTCGCCAATCTGATAGGCCCCGAACTGGCATCTAAGCTTCAGCCTCTGTCCCATCGACGAAATGTTGCATCCCTCTGCCTGTTCTACAAGTATTTTAATGGTGAATTCTCTGGCGAACTGCAGACACCTGTGCCCCCATGATGTAGACACCCTCGACAAACCCGACAGGCAGCTAAATCCCACGCCACACAGTAGCGATCCCTAGATGTAAAAGATCTTTCTACTCCAGTAGTTTCTTCCCCAGAACCGCTAGACTCTGGAATTCCATTCCAGGTCCCTGCTTCCCCAACTGTACTGACATGCAGAAGTTCAAGTGTAACGTGAACCGACATCTTGCTGCACAAATCACAGCATAGTACCCCAGTAGTTGTTGGCACTGATAGTAGCCCCCTACATTAAAGTGGCAATTTGCCTTGTTTGGGATGAAAATGTAATAATAATAAAATATATATATATATATATATATATATATATATATATATATATATATATATATATATATATATATATTAGTCCTCGTGCGAAAGAGCAGGACACAAAATGTTTTAAATAATAATAATAATAATAATAATAATAATAGAATAACAATAACAAAGGCTTTCGCTGGTGAGGACTACTGTTGAGCGTAACCAGTTATACAGATCTTTTTAAATTTTCATCTCTGTTTTTCTCGTTATCTACTGAATAGTTTTAATGAAACCTATATGAAATATGTTCCTTATTAAATTGTAAAGATTTTCTATTCTGAAAGAAGTTTTAAAAAATTTAATCTAAAAAAGTTATTTTAAAGATTTTGTTAAAAAAATTCAGATTTTCTCATTATTCAGACATGTATGACAAAGAGGGAGTTGCAAAAAAGAGTTGCGGTGTGAGGAGAAATACAAACTGAAACTGAGAATATTCAGACCTGTAATAATACAAAGAGGGGGTTGCAAAAATGAGTTGAGGTGTGAGGAGAAATACAAACTGAAATAGAGAGTAGGAGAGTTTTTATAAATACATGCAAAACCACATTCATTTTTTTAAAATCCAAATTAATTAAATAAAATATAATCTTAAAAAGATACGATACAAGTTAGAAAAGCATTTCATCCAAGGCATTAAAATTGTTAAATAAAATGTTTTTACTATAGGCTTTAAAAATAAAGGTACAAGATTCAATTTGAAATTTATTTATCTTCAAAGTGCACTTTTATACATTTTACAAAGTAAGGTATTAAATTTGAAGATAAATAAATTTACAATTGAATCTAGTACCTTTATTTTTAAAGCTTATAGTAAAAACATTTTGTTTAACAATTTTCATGGCGTGGATGAAATGCTTTTCTAACTTGCATATATATATATATATATATATATATATATTTATGTATATATATATTTATGTATGTATGTATGTATATATATATATATATATATATATATATATATATGTATATAGTAATTTATAAAATATATATGGCGATTAAGCTACACTGAATATTCTGTGTTTCATCCAACTATAGGATTCGTCAGAATATTCAGTGTAGCTTAATTGCCACATATATTTTATAAATTACTAACTAGCTCTACCTACGTATTGAGCACTTTTGAAGTAAATACTTAAAGTTTACGCATAAATCTATACTTTCGTATATTAAATTTATGTGAATAAATGAAGTAGTTATATATATATATATATTTATGCATATATATATTTATGTATGTATGTATATATATATATGTATATATATATTTATGTATATATATATTTATATATATATATACATACATAAATATATATATACATATATATATTATATATATATTATATATATATATACAAGTATTTCTGTGTACTAAAACGTTTTTATCCTAAATTCTACACAATTATACAGAATGCAGAAAATATGCAAAAAAAAAAACGTTAAAAAAAAAATGATTCACATGCCATTACCGAGAATCGAAACAAAAACGTTTAGCTTACGGTTTACTTTTTCCTTTGACACTAATGCCTGATCTATGAAGACATGTTTGCTGCAAGGCTAAAAATTAAAACATGAACCAATAGCTATGACGTCACACATGCATATTCGTAATGCTGTCCTTCACCCTTCACCTGGCAAATCCCATTTTTTTAATTTTCACACTTTTACACCGATTTTCCGCAACTAAATCCCAAATATAAAGTTTTGCATTGGTTCGAATACCCTATATATTAAGTTTTATGTCTGTAAACCAAAAACTGGCAAAGGAGTTTGGCAGGCAGTTTTTTTAAACAAATATATATACACATATACGAATGTATATAGAAAGAGGTTTGTGTTTACTATAAGCTTTTTATACAAATTTTACGCTAGTATAAATCATGTAGAATATCTGCATGAATGTAATTACATGTAATAGTTAACTAAAGCTCAACATCGCATAAGAAAATCGAAAAAAACTAATAATTAATTAAAATGAATGTTTAAAAGAATATACAAATTATCTAGGTCTTTTGCTAGTGAATGCAATTCTATATAACAAAGTTGTATTTTTTTTTAAATAACTAGAAAATTGCTTTTTAATATGAATAACAATACACACAAAAAAAAAAAAAAAAGGAGCATAGATACATATACAAGGTGTCCACAAAGTCTGGCTACATAATCTCTACCCTGCAACCTCTCTCCCACATAAGAGACGTTGCGAGCCTATCCTTGTTTTATCGTTATTGCCATGGCAGGTGCTCGTCCGAACTCCAATCTCTGGTCCCCCCTCACCAATCTTTCACGAAAAACACCCGTCTAGCCGAATCCACTGTGAAAAATTTCTCCCACTCTTTATCTGTGCCTAAATCAAAACGTGGATTCCATGAACAAAGCTTCTTTCTTAAAACTGCACGCCTGTGAAACTCTGTTCCGTCTGCCTGCTTCCCACCTGACTACAACTTGGATGTGTTCAAGTCCAACGTTAACAAATTCCTAATGAACCACCCCCTTAAGTAAACACTTCATCAAATCTCCACACTAACGTAATGTACTTGCAATAACCCTTATCCCTGAGTGGCTTCCGGGCCTTGATAAGTGGTGACCACTGTGTAAAAAAAAAAAAAAAAAAGAAAAGATCTACACGGTGCCCACAAAATCTGGCTGCATAATGTAGCCAGACTTTGTGGACCCCCTGTATATATATTTAAAATGTTATACATTTATTGTGTTCTTACTTGCATTAGTATGGTCAAGTGAAGGATCTCTATTGTAATATTTCAAGAAATTACTCATCATCAAATATGGGTTTGATTTTAAATGTTTATATTATGTTTTTTTTTTTTTAAATTATCAAATTCTTTAAAATTGGTAATTGATTCATTTGTTTTAAATCTATTATATTTTTTAAGTTTTATAATATAAGATTTGTATTGATACCCAATGTTATTTATTTATTTTATTTTTAATAATATTATTTACATTGACCTCTTAACAAAATATGTATTTATTTAAGTGAGCTACACTGTGGGATGTAGGTTGCCGAAAGTTTAAATTAGTGTTACAGCGAAGGAAGTAGCAAAGTAAGAAAGTTTGGTTGGCTACTGAAAGTCTTCTTATTTACATTTTTTATCGCATTTTTACCCCAAAAACACACGGTGCCACTTTGATGTAGGGGGCTACTATCTGGGACATAATTTGCAGAAATACTACGTAGGAAGTTGAGCAAAAAGATGTCTTTACAATAGAACTTCTGCATGTCAGTTCAGACAGAGAAACAGGAACCAGGAAGGGAATTCCAAAGTGTAGCAGTCCAAGGGAAGAAAAGGGAAAGTAGAAGACTTTCTGGCATCTAGGGATCTCTACTGTGTAGGGTTGGGATTTTGTTGATTGTTGGGTTTGTTGAAAGTATTTACGTTGAGGGGGGTACAAATGTTTGCAGTTTGTTGGAGCGCCTACCATTAAAATATTAGTAAAACAGGCAGAGGAATGCAACATTTTGTCGATGGGACAGAGGTTAAAGCCTAGTTGACAGTGTGGGACCTATTAGGTTGGTGACTCTCTTTTGAATCCTGTCTAAGAGTGAGAGACTATGAGCATATGCACCAGCCCAAATGTGGCAACAGTACCCATACAAGGTCATCAAGGGCGAATGATGGCCTTGTGGAGGTACAGGATATACTCAGGTGTAAGTAACTTTCTAGCACAGTAAAGAGAATTCACTTTCTTTGCAGCAGCCTTAGCAATGCCCTCAATGTATTCGTCCCAATTCATGTTCTCTGTGAGCCGAGGAGTTTGAATGAAGTACTTTCTGGTAATTTATCATTAGCCATGGCTATCAGTGATTAAGAAGGTATCTTGTAATTATTAAAGTAAAGAATCTTAGTCTTGGCAGCATTAAACGTTACCATCAATTTATGTCCCTAGTATACCACAAAGTAAAGGTTTTCTTCTAGGGTTTCTACAATACAATACAATGCCTTGGATATGTGTTCATTTGCTTTCCCCTCGTGTCTGTTATAGAGCGTGGTGTCGTCAGCAAAAATACCCATTTCAAAGACAATTTTATCAGGGAAGTCATTTATGAATATCAGGAATAATAAAAGTCCAAGGATCGATCCCTGAAGCACACCCGCATTTATATCATATTGTTTTGACGTGCGACCATCAAGGACCACCTGGATTCTTCTCTTATTTAAGAAGGATTTAATTATGTGAAGTATTCGTCCAGTCTTTAAATGAAAGTAATTTTGCTTGAAGGCAGGAAAGAGGACATCTTTCTTTGTAGGCACAAGGAAGCTCTCTATCTGACCTGCAAATCCTAAAGTGTCTTGAAGTAGTCATTCTCGGTTGAAATTAATAGTAATGATGGGACGATTCCAATATTTTTCCTGATTACAATGCAATTGGTTCTGTTTTAAATTTCTGATTCTCTTACAATTACTGATTCTTTTAAAATCTTTAAATATTTAGCAATAGAGTTGTTTATATTTTAGAGGCAGGGGGGATAGGACTGCCGTAAATAGCTGGATAAAATGACATATATTTTCAGAAACGTAAAAATACACTTGTGGGTAGAAGCAATTTATAAATTTTAGTTTTGCTCGTAGTTCAAAAGGGATATTTATTATTTTATCATTAGTAACAATGGAAAATTAAGTTTTAAACTATTTTAGTCAGTGCAACTTCAAATAATATAATGTTGTTTCTTTTCCAATCCCTATTGTGACCGAAATGGTTATTACAGATGTTCGTTTTGACGAGGACCAGAGACGTTTGCAAAGTTGTTTACGATTGGAATGTGTAAGTGTCTTATTCAACTCTTAATATGTTCGGCAATGGTCTAAGATTCCGTTTCATGTCCGCTAAAGTGAGTTCTGAGCTTATTCTACTCTCATTGTCATCGTATATCACCTTCTAAAGCAGGGTAATAACTTCGTTGTTCTCTTAAACTGTTAGGGAGAGATCCGGGCGATCAAAGAACAATAAGTCAATCCCAGGAAAGGTGACCTATAATAGTGTTATGGAGCATATCCGGGCAAACAAAAGAACACAATGGGAAATCCCAGGATTTAAAATGACCTGTATCCATGAAGTAAGTATGGCACAATGACGTTGACACACCGGTTCTCGCCAGATCACTGAAGTTAAGCAACGTTGAGCCTGGCCAGTATCAGATGGGTGACCATTTGTGAAGGCTAGACGCTGCATGTACCTTCTAGGAAGGTTGGGCTTGGGACCAGCACCCTCACCCTGTAAAAAGAACTCCTCGCTACAAAACATCTACAAAAAGTTGTAGATGGCCTATGCCCCATCCAGGGGCTTAAGGGCTATGGATGGATGGATATCCATGACGTCAATCAGCCTGAAAAGCTAACCGATATTAAATGGGTTAGACGAAAACCAGCAAAAAAGTGCAATAAACAAAAGCTAGGAAAAATAAGGTTAACAGATCAATCAACATGAACTATGACCCAGAGAGTTGCAAACGATAAACAAGCTGGTGAGAAAAAAGTCAACAGGTCAAAGTGATATAAAAAAAAAAGGGCAGAGAGAAAACAGTGGCGAGAGACACAAAGCGAAAATACAGGTTGACATCTAGTTCTGCGACCCAGCCTCGTCTCTAACCTTCACCCGCGATGATGATAGTTATCATTGTTACTTTTGAAGTGTAAATTTTAAATAACCCAAATCTGTATTATAAACAATAAGCGTCTCGTATTCATTTTAAAACGAAATAACTGCCCGTTTATGCAACCAAGACGATCATAGACATTCATAATATGTAACAAAACGTCGTCACTGTGACTTAATTCGTTCTGACAATTATGCTCATTGCCTCTATTCACTTTAAATTTGTAACCATTTAGTCATTTAATTCCTTATTATCGTCTGACAAGATGTCGCAATCATCATGCATGTACAAAGTAAGTTATGAAAATATATATGGTAATTAAGCTACAAAGAATATTCCGCGTTTCATCCTCGTGAGAATTCGCCACAAACACAAAATATTCTGTGTAGCTTAATTGCCATATATATTTTCATAACTTACTACCTAGCTTTACCTGTGTATTGAGCACTGTTGAAGTAAATGCTGAAAATTTATGCATAAAATTATATCTTGGTGTATTAATTTATGTGATTAAATGAAGTAGTCATATATATATTTAAAAGACCTTGATGGGACCATGACTATCACCTACACCGAGACAATACTACTAAAATGGAGGTCCGACATTAAAAAATTTCTCAAGGACCAGGCTGTTATCCCATGCATGAGGGAATGGTGGGAAGAGTACATCACCAGAAGTCTCTCTCTGGGCCATTCTCCATCAATAGTATGCTGAAACAAGGTTGTGTCCTGGCTCCAACGTGCTTCTCACTCTACACGGCAGCAATGCTAATGAGATACCACCAGACATGCCGTCGACCATTTTTGCATGAATGGGGGGATTTTCAACCTAGCATGACTCCGTGCTAGAATTAAGACCTCCACATGCTTAGTGTGAGAGATACAGTATGCTGACGACAGCACCATCCGAGGTCAGACTGCACAGGACCTTCAATCACCAGCAGATGCATACAATGCAGCCTACAAACTTTTTGTGATGCAGGTCAATACAGAAAAGACCAAACTACTAGTCCAACACCCACCTGAACTCCTGCTACCTAATACCAACACTATCATAAATGACCAATCACTAGAGGAAGTTGACCAGTTTCCTTACCTAGGACGCATCATAACATCCACTCCCACATGCACGAAAGATGTGGAAAACAGGATCAGAGCAGTCTACTCTGCCTTTAGTCGCCTCAACAGCCATGTATTTAACAACCACACACTGAAATTGGCCACTAAAATCATGGTCTTCAAGGCAGTAGTACTCTCCCCCTCTTATTTATATTTTTGAAACATGGACATTGCACAGAAGCGATACAAAAAACCTGGAATGCTTCCAGCAACACAAGCTGAGGCAAATTTTGCATATCACCAGGGACTTAGAAGTACTGGACAGGACTAAAATGACCAACGTTGAGGCAACCATCATTCACCATCGCCTCTGTGGGCAGGCCACATCAGTAGAATGGATTCTTCCAGGCTGTCAAAAAAAATACTTTATGGTGAGCTTGCTATAAAAACCAGTTAAAGCGCACCCTGGCATCGAACCTTCCTCAGGGGAACAGGCTGCCGGGGACTGGACAAAATGGAGGAGTCTGGCATGCAAAGATGCCATGGACTTTGAGGAGAAAAGAAGACATGGGGCAACATCGGTTTTTGACCGAAAATTTGGCTGCCAAGGGGTTAAAGTTCAAGAGATTTGACATTTACGGTCTCTAGCAAACTATTCAGCCAATTTTGGATTTAAACATTTGAAATTTTACATAAAGGGTATTCAGACATGCAACAAGTTTTTGAATCAGTTTTCGGGCTAAAATTTGGCTGCCAAGAGGTCAAAGTTGAAAGAGTTGACCTTTGCAAACTACCAAACTTCTCCGCCAATTTTGGGTCTAAACACTTGAAATTTTGGATGTAGGTTACCTGGACATGAATCAAACTTTTTAATATATATATATATGCACATGAAGTTATGAACAGTACATAGGGCACGAACAAAGCCGCACTTAACTGCTATTATATATATATATATATATATATATATATATATATATATAGTTGGAATAAATAATTCGAATACATCCTGTATACAAAGACTCAACACTAGAGGGTGGAACATGCCATAATAATAAATTCAAGACAAAATAAAATATAGGTATATATAGATTTATATGCCATTTCAATAATGAAAAACATATAAAGCCGTTCCATATAAGTTATCAAATTTACCAAATTTTCTTTACTAATGATTACTATATTGTCCAATTTCTACTGTACACTCTTTAACCCTTATCCTTGAGTGGCCTCTTGGCCTTGATAATGTGGTGATGCCTATGTAAAAAAAAAAATGTATAAAAAGTATCTGTCCTTATCGAAATGATGAATAAATCTTTATTTATTTCATCTTGAATTTATTACATATATATATATATATATATATACATATACATATACATACATATAATTATTTACTATAATAATTAAATACCTACAGACACTAGCGTTTCATCTTTTCGGGAATCATCAGTGCAGGGTGCCACGATTACTGCCAGTTGAGAGATTCGAAACTCGGCAACGAAGCCATATCTGACTCCATTAGCAAGAACCAAATCTATTCAGCCATCGTTAACCGCGAGAAATATTGTTGAAATTTAGACATATATTTTTAAATGTTTTTAATGTCTGTCAGAGTGATCTAACCATTATAATATCCTGATCTGCGCATGCGCGCTAAAGTGACCGACTTTGTTTCAGTTGTAAAGTGCTCAACGATAAGAAACATATTTCTTAAAGTGGATAACATAATTATTTACTATAATAATTAAATACACACACACACACACACACACACACACACACACACACACACACACACACACACACATATATATATATATATATATATATATATATATATATATACAAATTCATTGGAAATCGGTTGTGAGATAAACAAAAAACGGTTAATAAGATCATATTCCCCAAACTATTGATATATAATTAAAGTATAAAAAATACAGTAGTCATAACGTAACACTACCCATGGAAAGAGGGCTGCGTTCTCAATCAGACTCTCTGGGCCTTAGAATAGACTTCTAAATGAAGTAATAAATTCACCAATAATGCAAAAAAACATAAGGTAAATTTAGGTGCTGGACTACTGCGTCTTCTTCTCTTTAAATTTTTATCACCTTTTCCGTACATGGCATTGAAGCACAATTGTTTTATTTTTATCCAAATAAACTGAATTGCATTGAATTGAATTAATTATTTTACACTCATCCAGTTTTGACAACTTTTTGAGACTGACCTTCAATGTTGACTTGAAACGGAAGACTTGCATCAAATCTATAGCCAAAGTCATGAGAAAAATTTTTTGGATCATTCTACCTTCCCAGAAGGTATCTCAAATACGACGCAATCCTCTACCTGTAAAAGAGCTAAACACATACTGTTGCCACATCTGGGCAGGAGCTCCTTAAAGTATCCTTTCCTGCTTTGACAAGGTTCAAAACCGGCTTTGAAACCGTGGAGATAATACCCTTTTCTCCTCCTTGCAACCTCTTTCCCACAAAAGTACATTGCGAGTCTATTTTTGCTTTATCCTATTTACAAGGCAAATGTTCGACTGAGCTTTAATCTATGGCCCTTCCTGCAAAACCTTCATAACAAACGGCCGTCTAACTACTACCACTATCAACAATTTATTCTAGTTTCTATCAGCGCTTAAATCTAAATGCAAATTCAATGGACAAAGTTTCTTTCCTAGAACTGCCCACTAGTAGAAGTCTGTACCACTGGACTGCTTTCCAACTCCCTACAACATAATCGTTTTCAAGTTTAATGTAAACACGTTCTTGTTGAGTCCTCCTTTTAAATAATCAAATTCTATCCAAGTTCCACCACAACCAATCATTATGATGTTGTCTCATCAACCATCTTACGCTCATTAACCTTTATCCTCAAGTGGCCTTCAGGCCTTTATAAGTAGTAACCCTTATGCTATCTATAGAAGTGTTATTAAAATTTAAAATAATCTCTGAAGTCTATATTAGATTTATCTGTCGGCTCGTTCCAAATTTTTTCAGAAACTACTAGATCGATTTGGGTGAAATTTTGTATAGACCCTTGATGTAGCGAACTAAGTATTATGGTATCTATTCGATGCACTGTTAGGGATTAATAGGAACTCGTCACCACAATACCATATTTACTCTAGAAGTTTTCTCGGAAACTACTTGGCCAATCTGGTTGAAATTTTGTATGAGCCTTTTTTATAATAAGGTATAGCAAAATAAGTATTATGGTATCTGTTCTATGCGGAGTTAGGAACAAAAATGAGTACAACGAAAATTTAACGATATTCAACCATCAATTTGATATAAAACACTCATTTAAAGTCAACGGGCTAAAACTTTTGCCCGTTTTCAACAGGATAAAATGTCTTGTCTAATTATATTTGATACAAATAAATTCCAGTTTTACCGGACTTGTCCACTAAGTTCCAGTTATGAATATCCAACCTTCTTTGTATTATCGCTTTTCAATGATATGCTTTCAATGTGTGAATCATCACGTATACTACTAATGAAAGTATTACCAAAGTGGCCATACAGCCATCATTAAAATAAACGATTAATTTAGTCCACAGGTCTGAGCATAATGATGTGTTATTCAACGTACAGTGAGTTGCAGAGCGACATTTAGATCTCTAGTTATTCATACATGGCCAGACTAAACTAGCCCTCACTATATGACCACATTATGCTAGCCCTTCAAACATGGTCAGACTAAGCTAGTTCTTCAATCACGGACAAACTAAGTTAGCCCTTGATACACGACAAGACACAGCTAGCCCTCGACATGCAGTCAGGCACAGCTATCTCTCGACCACAGCCAGACACAACTATTCTTCGACATAGGCGCAGACACAGCTAACTCTCCATACACGGCTAGACACAATTAGCTCACCATACACAGCTGGACACAATTAGCTCACCATACACAGCTGGACACAGCTAGCCTCTCATATTCCTGTTGTCTTTCAAACATGAAAAACATCCGATTTGAATCATAATTACCTTTCCTATAAAATGACGACTCCAATTTTTAAAAAAAGTGCAACTTGAATCGTAACCCATAGCTTGACGACACCATGTCTCAAAAAGTACGATTTTCGAATCCTAATTTAAACTCTTGATATCACGACGACGACGACACATTTACAAAATTCGCCTCGCAAATTCCTATTTAAAATTCTCAATAACACAATAACGACAATTTTCCAAAAGTTGTACTCTCGAATTGCATAAACAATTCCAGAAAATATGCCGACGCCAACTGTAAAAAATCAAACTCACGTCTCGTAAACTGCCCCATAACATGACGCAATTTTTTCAAAAACGTCCGACTCTCGATTATAATGTAATGTTCTTCATAATTTGACAACGCTAATTCTCAAAAGTCCGACTCGTATAGTAATTTAATCTCCTCCTTAATACGACAACGACAATTTTCAACAAGTCTGACTCCCGAATTGCATAACAATTCTCCTTAACACCGGACGCCATTTCTAAAAAAAAAAAATAAAAATAAATAAAAAATAATTCGACTCGAATTGAATAATTTTATTTCTCCATAACATGACGTTTCTAACTCTCAAATCTCGACATGGTTGCACGAACTTTACTTTTCTTTCCTAAAATAGCATGTAATCTAAAAAGAAAAGAAAACATAATTGACAGCACTTCTTAAATTCTTGAAATGGAAGACTCACATCGATTCTCTCCAATTCGTTTCTCTTAACACAACTAACTCATTCAGATGCAAATTAATGCATTTATATTTTAAACCACTAAACACGGAATAATAAATCAATTCTATATCTTATTACATCCGCGTATTATTGTCTATTCAACACAAACACGATGCCCATCCCTATTAATACTGTTCCATAAATCATTGAAATATTCGATATCGTTTGAACAGCGACAAGGCAAGCATCATCATTCGAATGATAGACACTCACTCCATCTCTGAATATTTGAGATGAATATTCGTTATTCGTATTATTTGGATTCTTCGGACTACTGCTCTCATCATGAGTGTCATGTTCACAACGTTTCGATCGATGTAACCTCCGAGCTTCTTCAGGTGTATCTTGTCCTTAAGAACCCCTGGCGCAGTGGTTAGAATACATGGAAAAATAAATTGTAAAAACTGATGTTCTCCTGAAGATTGAAGGTTCAATTCTCCGTGTGGCCGACTGAAAAAATACAATTGCGAATTACTTACGAACTCTACCCAGTCATGACTGACGGAACGAGAGCATGCTACCCCCGTGAATTAAATAAAATTGTTTTTTTTTTCGAAATTCCGTCTAAAATTCTGAGTTCGACAAGATACACTTGAAGTAAGTCGGAGGTTGCATCAACCGAAACGTTGTGAAAATGAAATTCCGTAATTTGTATTTAAGTAAATCATAGTTGCATTTTAGTTCAGAGAATTGAATCTTTAACCGCCAGAAAAATCTCATTTGGAAGTGACTAGCCTGGGTGGTGTGTCTTGACTAGCCTTGGAGGTGTGTGTTGAACAACAACAAAAAAAAAAACGTGGTAGTAGGCAGGCAGGCTGGAACCCGTACCGCGAACGAGCAAAAGAACGTGAAAAAAAAAAAAAAAAGAATGTGACGTGTTTGCTGTTGCAGCTTTCGCCAAATCGGACGTGACGTAGGTTTAAATTAAGGCTAGACAATCGAAAAGAAGGGATGACTTCCGAAAATATCGGAGAAAAAAGCGACCCCTCCTTGTAGAAAAGTGCCCCATTTATGGCGAAGGAAATTATGTTTTCCGATATTTGTCGTCCGAAGGTCGAACTTCAAAATGATACCGATCTCGTGAAAATTCGTCGCCTCTGTCGAAAGTTTTAGGCAGACATACATACATACATACATACATACATACATACATACATACATTTAAACAGACAGGTGATATTTATAATATAGATTATCACACAGTACTTTAATTTGTTGCGGTGCGGATCTAGGCATTTGATACTCGTGTGGTGGCGTTGTTAAAAAAAAAAAAAAACGAATTACGTTTCGCGTTTTCAGTGTGTATTTAGTTTAAAAGAATCTAAATAGACAAACAGGAAGTAAAGACGATTTGAGATGACCAGAGTAGTCCGAAGAATTTAAATAATACGAATCGCTCCGTCCTGTTGGAGTTGTGCAAAAAAAAAAAAAAAAAAAAAAAGAACTGTTTGTTGCAAGGATTTATACAAAGACCATCCTCCAAATGATTGAAAGCAACGCTTACGGCTATTTAAAACACAGCTCTAAAAAATGAACACGTAAAATAGTACAAAACATATTTCACTAAGAGCCATTAAAAAAAAAAAACTGTTTGCCTTTAGCGTCGCATTTGAACGTCAAGATGTCTTCATATGCAGTTCTTCTTAAATGCGTTTGGATATAAGGAAACGAAAATTCTTTAATGTTTTTATCACCAAAATTTATTTTTTACAAGAGGCCCGAAGGCCACTCGAGGATAAGGGTTAATGGATGTACTGTAGTCATCAGGACAATAGTGTAGTAATCGTAAGTAGTGGGAATTTGGAAAGATTTGATTATTTAAGGGGACGGCTCAGAAAGAACTTGTTTACATTGGACTTGAAGACGACCATATTGTAGTCAGCTGGAAAACATGTCAGTGGAACAGTGTTCCACAGGAGTGCAGTTCTAGGAAAGAAACTTTGTTCATGGAATTTGCGTTTAGATTTAGACACAGATAAAAAGTGGGAGAAATTGTTGATAGTGGTTGTAGCTAGACGAATGTTTCTTTTTGTGACAGTTTGACAAGGGGGAACCATAGATTGGAGATCAGACGAGCAGTTGCCATGAAAATAACGATAGAGCAGACACAGGCTCGCAACCTCTCTTCTGAGAGAATGAGGTGAGAGGGAAGAGAAACAGCATCACCCATCAAGTTTCGAAACCGGTTTTGAACTCTATTAAGGCAGGATAAGAAGTGTTACAATAAAAAGATCCAATACCATTTTTTTAAATCTTTAAAATGACGATTAATAATTTGGATTATCTGGATTATTCAGACGACATCTTGAATCTTATCCTCACAACGTTTCGCCCGATTTAATCTCCCACCTTCTTCAGGTGTCTTATCGAACTCCAGAATCTGTAACAGAGCGTTAACGCGCTAATGGCGGCTATATGCAAATTCCGAACAGTGTGAAAAATGAAGAGGAAAAGAAAAAAGAAAAAAAAGACTATAAAAGGGAGATAGATCACGTTAGAGACGTGGCTGACGTTACAGCTGTAACGAGAGGTCACACATGCCGGGAGAATGAGGCAATAAATTTCATTGTAATAAAAAAAAGGAAGAATTAAGTTGTTACTTGTTCTATATTCCTTGCGATATGTTTTGTTACAACGTGTTGGATCCTGGGATGTCTACATATTAACGCGTGTGTAAACGTGTACTTCCTTACAAATCTAGACAATGAACTCGAAAATCTATGCAGGGTTTCGAAAGAAAGCATTTATTTAATCCAAAAGCGTAGTGTGCTCTCGTTTCCATTGGGTAAAAGCCTTAAGTAATTCGTGATTATATTCTTAGTATCATCCATTCGAAGAATTGAATCTTTAACAGCCAGAAAACTGTCACTTAGAAGTGATTATCACACAGTAATTTTATTCGTTGCGCTACGGATCTAGGCATTTGATACTTGTGTGGTAGCGTTGTTGAGAAAACGAATTAGGTCACGCGTTTTCAATGTCTTTTCCGTCTAGAAGAAACTAAACAGCCAAACAGAAAGTAAAGACGATTTAAGACGACCAAAATAGAATTAGCATTCGCTGGCCAAAATGGGTAGATAAATTGGAAAACCTTTTTGTTATGTTGGACATCGATACTAACAAAAGGAAAGGTGATTCATTTACGCAAAAGCAAGAGATGAATCTTTCGACAGCTTTCACAAGTTCAACAAACAGGAGGGCTTTTGAGCAACCACTGATACAATGGATAGGATTATAATGCGAAATCATATGAAACAGTAATGAAGTCATCTAGTTTGAAAGTTCGTTTCAGTAAAATTGTCTGATCTTTTTCCGTCCACACTTTTTCCCAATTAACTTAAACAATCTCTTGGACGTGTCCGTCTCCGTAACACGCCGTTATCCAACTCAACACCCCATTCTCTCCACTGTTTCTTTTATGCGCCTGGTATAGTATCGTTTGCATAGAAACTGCAAGAGTCTGCGTTACTCAAGCGTGATCGTCAAATACAAAAGCAACTGCTAGTTGTCATTCGTTTTTCTTGCCAAGGAATCGAACCATACAAAGCACACACACACACACACACGTGATTAAGGTAAGTTACGATTTTCCCTAGATTCTATCCTGATCTCATGATAAAAATCAAGGCACGGGAGTAGTATCCGTTTTTGTCGGGTATCTTCGAAGAGGAACGACACAGGCTCCACCCTCACGAATACTATCGCCTGTGCTCAGAGTTTCAGTAGGCACTCTATCAGGGAGGATACGTAATACGCTGTCTCCCAACTCAACTTCTCGTTCTCTCAACAATTAAGTTATGATTTTCTCTACAAGTCACTAACCGATCACTTTATTTTAAAAAATACATCATACGAAATTTTCAAATTTTGACGCACGATGCAAAATCCAGGCGAAAACTTCGATTCAAACAATGCATTTACTGATACATTCCATATAAATATCGACTCGGATACTACAAGGGTGTCCGGTTCATCTTCTAAGGTTAAATAGAGGACACACAGACACAATTCAACACTCAAATAAATACTAATCGATACCTGGGCCACTGACCTTGCTCACACACGAGCTGCAGACATGAAACGAAGGAAACTCTGGGCATTTCATCCTACAGCAACATCGAAAGCCACAAGCGATAAACACGAAGTAACGAAAATGAAAATATTACCCAATGGTTAACGACGCGGGCTGACAACATGGGTGTTCCAAGTTCGAACCCAATCCATTCCACTGTCACTTCAGGTCATCCCTCCCGTAAGTATCCGATATTATAGAAAGAATTCCTAATAAAAGATATTGGGAAAACGAGTGCCAACAATTTCATTATCATGACTCATATTCAACAAACAAACAAACAAACAAACAACTCTATCAGCTAGCAGTTACCCCGACACCCCAATCACGTGGGAGACAGAATGATGGCGAACAAGCCTGCTTTTATTAAACAAAACACTTGACATGTCGCGCCAAGTGGCAGGAGTGTAAGAACTATTTTAAAAGGACCAGTTCGCTCGAGTTATAACATAGTCCGTATACACGTGTGCGAGAAAATCAGCAGCCGTTGAAGAATAGTTGGCAAAATATTAGCAGCAGTAGCCGTTAAAGCACTTATGCAAATTAGCAAGTGTGTGCAAGATTACATCACAATAAAAAGAAAAATACACCGCATGGTCGAGGAGAGAAGCAAGTTGGGTGCTGGGCAAGATGAATGTGTGAAAGTAGAGGGCGAGAAAGCGCTGGTTAGTGCCAGCTTGAAATGGCGGCAACAGTTTTCTAAAAAGCACGTGTGTGTGTGTGTAAAACTTTGGAAATATAATGAAATTCATTGTTTTAGAAGAACCACGAATAAATGCATTTCATTTGCACTTAAAAAATGTCGAATCGGATTTTTATTCCTTATTTATTTTTGTTTGTTTACTCCTGCGAGTTTACATTATATATTTATTTTGGATGCCGCGACCAGGCCTTTTACTTAAAACGGTCAAAATGAAGAAAAAAAAGAAAGAAAAATAAACGTTACCACGGAAAAATGTAGTCGCAAAAGAGAGACGTAACTACAAACAATGCCGAACGAGAAAACTTGATAAGTACATTTATTCGCTTCTTTTCTTCAGTTCTGTTTTGTCAGTCATATTTTCTTGTTTTATGGGGATCATGATTTATCCTGAATGTTCTTTTAATGTTAAAGACGAATGTTCTAGTCTTACTGGTCGGTTAGCTTGTTTGTTTTAGAAAGAAAATTAGAATAAACCATTTTGATTTGAACATATTTTATAAGTTCGTAGTTGAATTGTTTAAGTGGCATCTCTAATTTTATTATTATGAATTACTAAAGTTTTACAATTTGAAAACCGTGTCTGGGAGTTTTACAATACAGAAATAGAGGTTTAACTTATTATAACTTTGAAAAATATAAATATGTATCTGTTTAGTAAGTACAAAAAAATAAATCTGACTTTATTTCTATAAAGAGTAGTAATTTTATTCATAGTTTCTAGGGCGTTTATAAATGACTATTTATCCTGCCATTACGAGAAAAGATTAATAAATATGAATACGTTTTTTATTTTTACTCCTTTTAATAAGAAACTGAAAAAGAAAATAGACACTCATTTTTAGCACAGGCTATGCTGAGAGACTTACGAATGAATGTTTTTAACCCTTTCTGGTGCTTTTATTTGTTGGTATTGTATTTTGCTTCTTGGATGCAGATAAATACTGAAGACTGAAATATTAAAATTTTAAGTTGTTTTAATTTTGAAATAAATGGCAAGCAAGACTGCGTGGCGGTCAGGTAGGAAACTTGACACGAAGAAAATTATTCTTTAAAACCGAAACTCTTTGGGGTACTTACAATCTGTGGTTATAGAGATGAAGAATATAAATAGCAACGACTTTTTCTGTTGATAGTCCGATAGTTGTCGATAGAATTCGGACAACAAATCAATCAGATTTCCTGTATATAGAACGTAACCTAGACATGAAAAGTTAATGACAGGACTTTTGGTGGGTCGATTTACGAACAAAGAAGCTCAGGTGGTAGCGGTAATTAGAGAGTTGTGAGTGAAAAAACAGTGCTCGCATTAGATAGTAGAACTGCTGATGCTCGAAGATAAGGTCAAGTGTATTGTGACACAAAAATGGGGAAATGCAATGATTGTTGTATAATGTTAATATCCAAATAAGTCAAGAGCACGGATAATGCCTCAGGCATGTTGGGTCTACTATCAACCGTAATCGTCTCGAATAATCTCGTCAAAAGTGACTGAGAACTTAAGTAGCCAAGAATACCCCGAAATTGTCTGGAATGATTAAGTACAATATATTATTCAATAAAGAATTTGATCTGTAATGATAAATACGAAATCTGCACGAATGAAAATATATTTAAGCGTATTTTATGACCGGACAAGATCAGGCGCCCCCGCTAGTTGTTTTAAAAAACTCAACAACGTTTTGAAAGGCAAACCATTTTGTAAGCTGTGATTTTAATTCGTCCTTGATTTAAATGGGAATATTGACGACTAGTTTGTATCCATCTTCGGTGTAATTTTTTTTTGTAAAATAGAATCTCCTTACTTTTTTCTATTAAACAGAAAATCACTTATTTCTTTCCCCACTCATACTTTGGTTTTATTCCCCTTTATTTTATGGCTTTTTTTCTCCAACGGATTCATTTTGGACATTTATTACCGTCTCGTTTATGTTACAAAATACAATGCGTTTATGTGATTAAACAAAATATATATTTAGTGAAGCCGAATGGCGATCGGGTTAATGGTCTTTATAAAATACGAAATGAGGACGCGAAATACTTCGTAAAATGAATAAGCAAGTAAATAAAGAACGGATATTTTGTGAGTTACAGAGTAGTCTACATATTATCTCTACTATTATATAAAAGGAACTTTGTCCGTGTGTGTGTGTGTGTGTGTGTGTGTGTGTGTGTGTGTGTGGGCGTGCGTGTAACAGAGAGAGACAGAGAGAGAGACAGAGAGAGAGAGAGACAAAGAGACATAGACAAAGAGAGAGAGAGAGAGAAAGAGAGAGAGAGAGAGAGAGAGAGAGAGAGAGAGAGAGAGAGAGAGAGAGAGAGAGAGGTGCCTATTGACTTCAAAACGGCTGGGTCGATTATTTGAAATTTCACACAAATGGACTTAATGTGTCTGGGAGTGTTCTTACGTAGGTTTTCTATCAAAATGCTTCTGATACCTATTAAAAATCGATAATCGAACCAATCTGCTTAAAGAAAGAAAGCTCGATTTTTGACAAAAGTGAACACTTTTATGCAATCTAACACCAAAAGTGCATTTGACAAGTTTTTTCATCGCACAAGCAGAAAAAGTCTAGCTTATAAAATGAATTATAGATTCTTTTATAAGACAGGGGCGCGTTCGAAATGAATGTTTCTTTTTAGAGGACAATTGAACCATGAGAATGTATCTTTGTACATTTAGCTTTAATTCAAATAATTATGTGAAAGTAAATTTATAATATTTCTACTAGTTTCAGTTCCTTTAGTTTCATGACTTGTCATTGTTTTATTTCTGTTGCAATTTTCACGTGACTGGTTAGTTTTCGTAGTTTATGTGTGTTGATTTCACATTAGAGGGCGTTTCTCTAGATATCTATTGTTTGCATCATTGCTGATATTTGTATAGCTCCAATCTTCCCTCTGATTCCAATTTCTTGTAACCTATTCTCCAAGATTTTAAGCACTGTTTCTAGTGCTCCTAGGTATTATATTGACATTCTTTATGTTCCGTATTCCTTTCAGTGTTCTGTCAAGTTCCATGTATTTGCTTCGGTTTTCTGTCTTTTTGGTCTTCACCTTGTGGTCTACTCGGACGCCAAAGTCTACAATTTGGCAGTTTCTTTCCTTCTTGTTCACTATTATTATGCCCAATTTTATAGCTCGGAGGAGTTTATCTACTTATACGTCCATGTCCTGAGGATTTCGTGATTTTCATTTTCCAGTACTGTCTTCAGTATACCATTTGTTTCCATGTTCATGATGCAGTCGTTTGCGAATTTCCCAGTGTACTGCTTTATCCATGCAGTTGTGCATGTTCTTGTATTGTTGGGGGCTAGTTTACTGCATTCACTTATTATGTAGTTTACCGTTTCGTCTCTTTCTCCACATTTTTTCTGGATTTTATCTGTTTTAGCTTTAATGTAGTTAGTTCTAATCGCATTGTTCTGTGTAGCTATCTGTAGAAATACTGTTTCTCTCTTCAGTTGACCTTTTCGTCATGATGTCCAGGTATTTTTATGATTTTATTCTTTCAATATTCTCAGAGAATCGTTTATGTAGCTCTTTCTGTAACCACTTAATTTTCTTTGCTTTTTTTCTGGTTTTGGTTCTTCCTGCATGATTAATTTTGACAGCGTCTTTTGCTAAGGTGCTAATTTTTCTGTGTTCTGGTTTATGTCTTTTTCGAAGTCTTTTTGTGTCTTCTACAACTTAACAGCCCACCTCCCTTCATTCGTTTTCACATAGAGTCGGTCAATGTCATATTTTAGGAGTATTCCATATGCATCGTCATTAGTTTCTTCATTTTTTAATCAAGGTATCCAAGTTCTTCTTTGATCCAGCCTACGAATGGCCCAGAGTCACTTATTAGTAATATTGTCCAGGTATTTATTCCATTAATTAATTTTTTACACTATACTTTTGTTTCTAAGAGTTTCCTTAATCGTTACAGGCATTATTTTCCAATCTTCTCTTTCTTTTCCGTAGATTTGATGGCGTCTGCTTTTCGAACTCTTAAATATGTATAGCTATCATATATGCCAAGTGTCATCATCTCCTCGTAGTTTAACAATTCCATGACCTCTGCTATGGCCAGTTGGCCCTGTTTATATTTAGCAGCGAACACTTTTCGATTCCGAATTCCATTTAAATATGCTGACTTTGGTCATGCTCATCAGCTTTGCCAATTCCTTTTTGGGTTTTACAAATAACTTCACGTCATCTATCTACATCAAGTGGTTCCCTGTGAACATTAGGCCGAGGAGTTTAAGTGAAGTACTTTCTTATAATCAATCCATCACATGTCTATGTTTATTTTTTCTTATTTTTACCTCCTTTAGGATATTTTGATCTATGTAATAGAGGTCGTCGTCTCTATATTTATTTTCACGCACACTTTTTGTCTCTACAATTATTAAATCTGAGCTGTTATGAATTTCCACATGATTATGAGAGAGGTTATTGGTCTGTAGTTGCTTGGGAATCCTTTCCTTTTCGTCATCTTTTTGTATCAACCTAGTTCTTGCTTTAGTCATCTACTCTGGCAAATCTATTTTGCGGATATATTCTCCAGTTTTTTTGCGTGAGGTTTTCATGTAGGGTTCCGATTTAAAACATTGCATGTATTCCATTGTTGCTTAACGCGCCCCGCTTCGAAATTTTCCATAAGGTTGTCTTCAGCGTATCTTCATTAATTTCTGTTTCTGTTGCTTCTTCAATTTCCTGGAGTTCTTTACAATCTCAAGGAGAAGAATAAGCGTATATTGTAAACAACGGAAATATTTATTGTCATCGCCCTCACTCCTCGTCCTGCGTTGGTCATGTTTATTGCGACAGTTTCGTTACACCCTCCCCCAAGTTATTGAAATATATGCTGTTTCATGTCTACTTGCTAAGGACTTGAGAAGAGGGCAACGGCACATGTTTATAGGGCAATACTTCAAATAAAAAAAGTACCTCGCAAATAAATGTCCGGTTTCAGTACTAGAACAAAGGAGAAAAAAACCCGTATGTTGTCTGAAAGCAATAACTTCCAACTGGAAAGTTTAGAGAGTTTTTTTTTAGTGGTTCTATCTTGTTTCGTTTTGCAAAAGCATTTTTGTCAGTCGCTATTTACTTGCATCCCACAATTATAATGTGATGGAAAATCCAGTTCAAACTGAATTGTGTCGGTCTAGAATGATCTTTCTTTCATAGAACAAAAAAAGATAAAGTGTAGTATCAGAACTTTGCTTCGAGCCTGTCAGGATTCATATTACAATATTTTCGTCGGTCTGTCAAGCTTAAATTTGAAATATCATTTTGGATATTACGTAATGTGAGAAATTCTGTTGGGGTCTTGAATCAGTCCCCATATCTTGCTCCAGATGTGTTTTGTTGTTGTCAGGTGCGATTGTTCTGCTGGCTATTCCTTTGTTGACGTATTTATAAAAACTGTCTATTTATTATTATTATTATTATTATTATTATTATTATTATTGTTGTTGTTGTTGTTGTTATTATCATTATTATTATCATTATTATTATTATTACTACTACTACTATTATTATTATTATTATTATTATCATTATCATTGTTATTGTTGTTGTTGTTGTTGTTGCTGCTGCTGCTGTTGCTGTTGTTATCATCATCATCATCATCATCATCATCATCATTAATGGCGGCTCACAAGGAGCTTTCACAAGGTCATCAAAGATTTCATTGAATACAGCCTGTAGTGTTCTCTGGAAGCTGAGTGACAAAAGTCTCCCCAGATTTTCTGGTACTCTCCACCTCTTTCGATAACATTTGTAAAGAAATTTGCATTATCGCAACATCTGCTTGCCATTGATTTCTCGTTGGCAGTGGCCATTGGTCTTTATCGGAATTTGAGTGGCAATAAGCCTCCCCAAGGTCCCAGTTCTCTTCATACTTATACAGCAGATTGTTGACCCCGACGTTGGGGACAGGACGGTCTGCCGTGTTTTCGACGATCCCGTCCCCATGTGTATAATGGTGAAATGGTTGTATTTAATTAGGCACCGCCAAAACTGGGGGGGGGGGGCAGGTCAGTACTTTTTGACGGACCGTCTTTTTAAAAATCTACCAAAAATCAGGTAATTATCCGATCAATACGAAATTTTCAGCGATTATTAGGAGAAGAATGAACTTTATAACAGTGTACTTATTTTTCATAAACGATATTTATATATATATTTTTTTTTGCTTACAACCCCCCCCCTTGTTTTTAAGTGGGAACAAATATGCTTAAAATAATCATCTGAAACTGAACAAAACATATTGTGTTGTTGGAAGGGACTGAATTATAGATTAAAAAAAAAAAAAAAAAATTGTTTGCATACCTTATTTTGACGTCTGAATATCAGAACTTCGATTATGTTTAATTATCCCGCTTTTGAGTTTTGAAGTGTGAAATTCAGTGAATATGTTAAGTAAAATAATTGATTTAAGTTAAGCAAAACAAAAAAATTTTTTTTTTAATATTTATACGAAAAAAGCCATTTTAAAATTTTTGATAAATAAATTAACAATTTTTTTTAGCGAGCCGAATAATGCATGACCATTATTAAACAGGGCATGCTTTGAATAATCGATACAAAAAAAAAAAATTCGATAAATATTGTGCCCTTTGTGTTAAAAATAGCATCATTTTTTTCGATCTCGTTTGAAAACGTTTGCCGCCTTTCGACTACGGTGGACCAAACGCGCTGAAATAATTTTTTTTTATTCTGCTTTAAATTGCCCCCCCCCCATTTTGGGGAGCCTGGCCCCACACACATACACATTAAAAACCAAACTCATACAAATGGTCACCCATCTGGTACTGGCCAGCCTCAGCTTAATAATACATTGAAATTTTCGTCACTGAAAAATAAGTTTTTTTGGCCTGTTTGGTCTTCCATAGTTTTCTTATCATCAAAGGAAAACGTAAACAGAGTCGATCTGAACTCTACGTCGACGCGAAATATTTGGTTACCTATATGAATAAGTGGAATTATTTGAAATTCAGGTACTTATATTATAATATTTTTGCATATTCTCTTAGAAAATCATCCTAAATCTTAGACAATAAATAAATAAATTAATTATTTCAAAAACCCTTTTTTTTTAAATCTTTAAGTACGTTTTTTGTGCAAGACAAAAAATGTCAATTGTTAACTTTTGGGGAAAATTTAACATTTACAATTGAATTAAAAATAGTAGAAAAAGTTTTACATTATTCTGTTTTCTATATGATAAAATTCAGGGTTTTATCTTTCTGGAAAAAAAAAAAAAGTTACTCAGAAATAATGGATTTTAATAAATGTAATTTAGTTTTAAAAAACAACAACAACTTGATTTTGCGGCCATTTTTGTCGGTGCCTATATTTAATGGTAAAGAAGTTGAAAAGGCGAAAGGTCGCATAATGAAGACGAAAATATACCGTTATATATCAACGAAACAAATGCAATTTATTTGCATAAATATACAGGAAAGAGTGATAGAAATGATAGGAAGAATAAGAGTTCATTGAGAGATGAGTAACGTTACTTGCGGTTGACTGTCTAGTCAGGACGCGGTGGTGGCTCATGGCTCCCACCGGAGCGGTGGTTGTCACATCTTGACTGGTCGAGCGTTCAGCGGAAAAGAGGGTGAATTAAGAGAAACAGGAAGTGACGTAGCTAGGTCGCTCTTCTGAGTTAAAGGGCGACAATCGAGTTAGGCTGAGAGTGTTCAACTCCCACAAGTTCGTTCCTTATGGATTCGAAAGTGACTGAGTTTTGAAATTTCACACAAATGCACTTTATATGCCTGGTATTGTTCTTATATGGGATTTGTATCGGAATGCTTCCGATAAATATCGAAAATCGATAATCGAATAAATAAGGAACAGTCTGATTTTGACCGAAGTTAACATGCTTATACAGCCTAACACCACAAGTGTATTTGAGAAGTTTTATTACTGTACAGGCAGAAGATCTGGCTTATAAAACCAACAGCAGGTTCTTTGATATGACAGGGGCGCGTTCGAGATAAATGTTTCTGTTTAGAGCACAAATGAACACTATTGACTTTTGAAATCTAAACTTTAATTCAAACTATTATATAAAATGACCTCATAGAATCAACAGTAAGTTTTATACAGTACAGCGTAGACTATTATGTATTATGGACTAAGTTACTGCGAGAAGGCATATGAAGCCTTCCCTCGGTGCACGACGTTGAATCCCCGACTAGAGCATAAAATCGATTTGGTTAAAAAAATGGTTGATGTCACCGCTTTTTGATGACAGTAAAAATATTGGGAGTGTAGAACATTCGTTAATCTTCATTCATTCCCGGACAACGTCGGATATCCCTGCTAGTATAACTATAAAATATGTTTGTTATATCATATATTTTACTTCAATTACATTGTTTGAGAAAAAGCTGATAGCAGAAAATATTGATCTCTCATAGATAGAATAATGGTGATTTCGTCAGCCAAACCCTTTGCTAAAAACTTTGCATCAAACTCTACACTTTGCGATCATAACTTACTTCCTAAATTTCCTCTAAAAGCTGAAAATACCCAGAGCAATATGCATATATCGATTCAGGATGTTGCCAAACGGATAAAAAACCGCGACTCTAGCAAAATAATTGGTCCTGACAAGATTCCAATCACATTGTTAAAAAAAAAAAAAACTGCAACCAGAACTAGCTCTCATGCTTGCAAAGTTGTTCAAATGCTGCTTAAAAGAAAATATTTCGCAACACTCTCAAAAACTTTTTTCTGGAGATTGGTCTTCTGCATCTTAGTGTTATGCATCAACCGGTCTTCTGTGTGTCACGAGTAAGTTACTCGAATCCGTGACTAATAGAAAGGTTGTCAACCACCTCAGCAAAACCAACTTACTCAGTGATAAGCAAAATTGTTTCCATACTGTGAGATCAACAGCTGAAGTGCTAACTGTAATACTACACAGGATCAGTGAATCTATTGACGGGGGCATCGTTGCTATGTCTGGGAATTTCTAGAGCGATTGCATTTGATAGAGTTTGTCATAAAGGCATACGTAACAAGATTACGAACGTATCTGAAATTGTTCTCTCAATCACCAAATCCTTTTCCAGAGCTCAAAGTACTAATGCTAACATGTCTCTAGGGTCCATTATAGACCCAACTTTCTTCCTTATTTTTTTCAATGACGCCCGAAATTATATTCTAACATACTTTGTCGACATTTATGTAAACAACACTACCATATATGACCACACTTTAAAGTCGACAATGGACAATACAGGGTGCAACGATAAATAAAATAACCCTAAAGAAAACAATACTACAGTTTTATTTTAAAACTTTTATTGAAAATAATCAAGTTAGGTAACTTGATTATGTAGTGGAGCTGATATCTACTCAATGTATCTACCTTCAGCCTCAATCACCGCCTCATTACGGGGCCGGAACTAAAAGCGTGCCTTTTCCACAAGCGACGGCGGGAGTTTAGCAAATACTCGGCGGATACTCGGCGGATGGCACGATCAGGTTAGCTTTGGTGTTGTGGGAGGTCATGTTGGTGATGTTCTCGACGTATGACCGAACGAAGTAGCCCAGCGGATCCAAGTCGGGGGAGGAGGGGTCAGTGAGAGAAGGGTACAAAGTCGTAGCACTCCTTCTGAAGCTAAGCTTGGGTCTCTTTGGACTTGTGGGCCGGCGCCGAGTCCTGCTGCCACACCCAGAGTCTGCCAATGGTCACTTTATTGCACCAAGGGATCAACACACTCTTCAGCACATTCAGATACACTTTGATGTTGACTTTAAAACTGATGTGAGATGGCATGATGTGACCCTCACTTGAAATCACACCAAAAACCATAACCATGACCGGAAACTTCGTTGAGCTGTGCCCCCAAGCGTTGAACTGTCTGAATTTTTATTTTGAGGGTGTTGACAATGGTCCTGTTGTCATAACTTGCATCGTAGTGAGCATTAGTTGTACAGTGGCGCATCTCCGATATCGGTCGTTGAACATTGTGTCCCTTTCAGATATGATAGAAGGTTCCTATCACAACTAGCCAACTAGTAGATAGTTTGCAACAAAAAAAAAAAAAAAGAAAGAAAGCAAGAAAAGAAAAAGAAAACAGGTTTTCATCAAAAGGAGATAGATCATGTGGTGTTTTCTAGGGTGACAATTATATCGTTCCACTCTTTATTATTCTTTCTCTCTCTTCTGATATTGAGCACGTGGTACGGCGAGGAAATGGGTGGATGATTACTTTAACTGCATCCAAAACCAAGTTTCTATCTTTTCACCACCAACGCTCTGATCCATATTTCGCCTCAATTGAAGACAAGCTTTTGGGACTGACCTTCACTCCTGACTTAAAATGAAAACCTTACTTAGATAAAATAGTTTGTCGAGGTGGCTGAAAAAAAAGTTGGGTCATTATTCCGCTAAAGAAGGTATCCCACTCCTGGCGTCATCCCCTACCTATGTGAGAGCCAAATAAGCACTAAGATGAAATAGTGTTATCACATCTGGGGAGGACCTGCTCTGAGCACTATTTTCTTTTTGGCAGGCTACATAACACACTTCGCTATCTAGTGGGCAATGTCCCTTTCTCTTTGCCACCACCTCTTTCTCATAGGAGACGTTCTGAGTCAATCATTGCTTTGCTTTATTTTCATGGAAGGTGCTCGACTGAGCCTCAATCAATGATCTCCCTTGGTAAAACATTCGCAACAAACTACTTCGTTTGGTCATACGTCGAGAACATCGCAAGCATGACCTCCCACAGCATCAAAACCAACCTGATCGCTGCTATTCGCCGAGTATTTGCCGACTATTTGCTGAGCTCCTGCCGGCGCTTGTGGAAAAGGCTCGCTCTCAGTTCAGGCCCCGTATCGTGGCGGTGATTGAGGCTGAAGGGGGCTACACTGAGTAGATACTATCTCTACTACACAATCAAGTTACCTAACCTGATTTTTTTTTCAATAAAGTTTTAAAATAAAGTTGTAGCATTGTTTTCTTTAGGGCTATTTTATTTATCGTTGCACCCTCTATTGTTTATTGTTGGCCTTTAAAGTGTGGTCATATATGGTAGTGTTGTTTACATAAATGTCGACAAAGTATGTTAGAATGTAATTTCGGGCGTCATTCAAAAAATAAGGAAGAAAGTTGGGTCCATAATGGACCCTAGAGACATGCTAGCATTAATACTTTGAGCTCTGGAAAAGGATTTGGTGATTGAGAGAACATTTTCAGATACGCTGGAAATCTTGTTACGTATGCCTTTGTGATAAACTCTATCAAATGCAATCGCTATAGAAACTTTATTTTAAAGCAAAGTGCTCGACTGAGACTCAATCAATGATTTCCTTAGTAAAACATTCGCAACAAACACTCGTCTGTCTAGAACAACCGCCAACAATTTCCCTTACATTCCATCTGTGCTTTAAACTAAACGAACATTTTATGACTATGGTTTCTTTCTTAGAATTTCCCGTCTGTGGAGCTCAATACCGCAAGGTTAGTTCCCAGCTGATTATAAGATTGTACTCTTCAAGTCCGATTTAAAGAAATTCTTGTTGAGCTGTCCTTTTAAATAATAAAATTCTGTCTAATTTTTACCATTACCAATCATCACAGTGTTGTCTTACAAGTCACGTGACACTTAATAACTGTTATCCTCGAGTGGCCTTTGTGTCTTGATAAGTGGCTACTCCTTAGTAAAGAAGCTAATAAATCAAACTTTTATTCTGACTTGACTTTCATTTTCTATCGTCATGTTATTTTTAATAGACTTAACATATTACGTTATCATTTATTAAATTACCAGGCTGGGTGCCCGGCGTTACCCGGGTGTTTGGAGGTGTGTGTTGAGAAAAAAAAAGTGGTAGTAAGCAGGCTCGAACCCGTACCGCGAAGGAGGAAAAGAACGTGAAACAAAAAGTGACGTCTTTGCTGTTGCGTCCATCGCCAAACCGGAAGTGACGTACGTTTAAATTAAGGCTAGTCAATCGAAAAGAGGGGATGATTTTCGAAAATATCGGCGAAAAAAGCGAGCCCCATCTGCAGAAAAGTGCCCAGTAGAGGGTGAAGGGATTAATGTTTCTGGCCAATTTTTCGATATTTATCGCCCGGAGGGTCGAGCTACAAAATGATACCGATCTCGTGAAAATCCGTCGCCTCTGTCGAAAGTTTTAGGCAGACATACAAACATACACATACATACATACATTTAAACAGACAGGTAAAATTTATATTATAGATTATTATTAATATGTCAGAGTTCTGAAAAAAAACCCCAGCTAAAACAGATGTTTCATTCTTTTAGTACCGTATTTTTTTATTTATTTAAGGTTTACTCACATTTACGTTTTCTCATTCAAAGACAAAGATTCATTTGTAATTCAAACACTGATGAATGATTTACCTATTAATTATTTTGTCATATTAACGTTATACTTTTTTTTTGCTATAAACCAAATCCACTTTTAGCTTACATACTAAACATAATGTAAAAAGGCGCGACTGTCACTCTTGATGCGGTTGGTCTTATACAACAATATTCACTCATATAAGGACTAAGTCTGGCTCCACATGTCCTTACAGTGTACCAGAAGAAACAAAGAAAAATAAATGAACGAGGAGAACTATTTTTTGCTAGGTAGTTGCTCTATTTTCTCGGCAATTAGCCAAGAAGCGAAATACTCAACACGTGAGAATTGTAGGATACATTTTGTTTTGTATATTCTAAGAACACCACGGAAAATCAGATTGAGGATATCTGTGTGTTATTTGTAGTCTGGAAACGTAACGTTTAAAATCTTTGTTTATTAATTACGTAACCACTAAGAGATGTAATTATTAATACAGTCAGGGCTGGCAGACGGTATAATACGAAAAAATGAATCTAATTCGATTTCTATCGTATATCTTCTACGGAGTTTTCGGCTGAAAGACAAGGATTTATTACAGCGGATAATAAATTACTATTATAAAAGAAAACGGCTGACCGGTGAATTATGAAAATCAGTGAATTAGAAACAAACGTATTAATAAGCGACTAAAACTCATATATAAAAGAATTCTATATGTAGCCCTTAGTTAGGAAGTTATACCGGTCAAAGAAACAGGAAAATTTTGATTTTACTTTGTATATAACATTCAAGGTATACAATACTTCCACAAAGAAAAAAAATGAAAAGATTTTTCTATTACATATATTGAGCGTTAGGAACTAGGTAGTAGAACCCCGGGACACAGTGGCCCTAGGATACGTTTTTTTCAGGTTCCGATGTGGAATACTATGTTTATTCCGGCCCCTAGTAACGGTATTTGCCTCGTCTTACGGTGTTATTTATAATGTTATTTGATTAAATACATGTGTATTATATATCATACTGTATTTTGTTACGCATTTTTAATGCCGAATCCCGAGGTTCTACTGCATATACTTTCGTTCCACCGAAGGAAGATGTGACACAAGGTCAGAAGTTGGGGAGAGTTAAGCCAGCTTTCCTAAAGAAGGCGCACTCTGGCCTTTTAAAAATTGGTTTGGCAGATCCGTTGGCATTCCCTGGTAGCGGCGCCTCAGGCAGTAAGCAATAAACTTACTCCATCCGAAAAGCAAGAGGCAATGACCTGCAAGAGTGCATCTTATATGAGTACTCAGAATCACACCTTAGCCCGACGGATGTAAGGTCATTGCCTACTCAAAAAATGGTTAAAACTGTCAAGCTGTGTCGAGGACGTATCCTCAACTGAAATGAGTATAACTTACACAAGCTCTGCCAGATGTTAGAAAATATGTTAAATATCTACTTGATATATGTATTTCACAAGTACATCTATTGAGAGAAAGTCGCCCGACATCTCTCGGATCTTGCACATTATTCACGACAATTCCCAACAGAGAATCGTTTGGGACAGCTTCAATCATTCTTTCGTATTACCAAAGACATCAATCTCACTTCTTACGTATCGTTTTAGTGCCAAGCATATTCTTAGCATCAGAAATATTTTCAGCACTACAAATACTTTCAGCACCATAAATGTGCTAGAAACTGGAGAGAACAGATTTAGCACTAGAGCATATGTGACGTCATTAAAAGGGCGTATTGGATGAATGCTTAGAAATATTATTCAAAACAATTAAAGGTTGTTTTAAAGATATACTAGACTACTTAGGCGCCGAGATGTTTTGTTTACGAGACGACATGCATCTCTTCGTGTAGCAATATTTAAGCATAAATGTACTGGGTAGGTAGTTATCTCTCTCCACTGCGGAGGTATGTGACATAAGCTTGGAAGATGGGAAGAATTAACCTGCGCCCCTAAATGAAAGGGTACTCTAGCCCTGCAAAAAATGTCTGACTAGCCCCGTCGGCATTTCCCGGTGAGGACACCTCAGACAACAAGCAATAAACTTACTCCAACCGAAAGCTGGGAAGCAAGGCCTGGAAAGGTAGACCTTCTATGACTACCCAAAGCAGTTGCTTCTGCCAGAGTGCTAAAAGATCACCGAAATTGTCCATTCTCTGACGGATTGATTGTCTAGATGATAATCTCGTAGAGCACCAATCGCAACTGAATTCCAAATGGATGGCGTAAACTGAAACAATTAAGTGTACTGAGTCTGATCGCAAAGATTTGGACGATTATATTTATAGCCAGGGATGATATGAACAAACCAATCAGCTGTATCAAATATACTTAATCTTCTGAATTTTTTGAGATGAGAATTGGTTATTAGTGCTATTTGGATTCTTCGGACTATTGTCTTCATCTTGAGTGTCATTTTCATAACGTTTCGGTCGATGTAATCTCTGGCCTTCTTCAGGGGTATCTTGTCGAACTCAGTGTGGACAACCGAAAAATGCAATTGCGAATTACTTAGGACCTCTATCCAGTCATGGCTGACGGAACAAGAGCATGCTACCTCCACGGAATAAATACAGGATTCTGTTCGAAATTCCATCAGAATTTCCGAGTTCGACAGAAACATTTCCGATTTTGACAGAAACATTCCCGAGTTCGACACAATACACCTGGAAAAGGTCAGAGATTACAACAACCGAAACGTTGGGAAAATGGCACTCAAGATGAGAACAGTAGTCCGGACAATCCAAATAATCTGTATACTTAGTCTCATTAAATTTTTCGACCACAGCTTTTCGCCGTTTTTAATTTTTATTTTCTTTTAATGCCAGGCGACTGGCACGAGGGACTTGCGAGGACGTGTCGAGACGGCAGGGTTTTGTTAAGTACATGGCAGACTAAGATACTTTTAAATCAAGATGCAATGTGTTATTTGGTAAAGTACTATGAATAAATGCCTTTTATTTCAAATAACTAGAAAATTTCTTTGTCGAATTTCCTTTTGTTGTTGTTTTGCGATTGTCTTAGACACAACGTGTTGGGTCTGAGTGTTAAAATGTAACTACAACGTTGAAGAAGATCAACAACAACAACGCTACACAATTATGTTTATAGTCAAGAATGGTAAGAACGAACCAATCTAGTACCAGAATCGCTGTTTAAAATATATTGAATATCTTTGAATTTTTCAGCCACAACTTGACATCTTAACATGAGAAAAGACCACTGGTGATACCGACTGGATTAACACTACCATTATTTACCTGGAATTCTTTACAATTCTAAGCTTCTCTGACTGAATTGATGCTGCCAATTTTTGTTTGAGATAATTACATTTATTATTTGATAATTTTATTTTCCATACCATATTTATTTTATTTTTGCTATCACTTATATTATTTTCTATTGCAGCAATTGCTCAATACTTCAGTTTGTAGATGAACTATCTATTACTCCCTCTCTCTGGCTTGTTCAATTACGTTATTCGATTTTTGTGTTGCAATCAACTGATACCGTTATCTCCTGTCTCTGTTTTAATAAATGACATCATCATTTAGAGACTCCATTCATTGTGTACAGTTATATATATATATATATATATATATATATATATATATATATATATATATATATATATATATATATATATCCATTCATGTGTAATCACCTTTTTCTTCACTATATTCCCTCTGCTTCACTTTTTTTGTTTTCAAGTAAGATCTTTGACTTACTTGTTGTTTCATCAAATACTTCTGCATGCAAAATCCGATCCCGCATTTTGCTAATTCCTACCCTCTGATGAGAAGGAAAGTATTTCTTCGAAACTCCGCGAATTAAGGACTATCCATTTATCTAGTGTTTCCTTTTCAGATTAAATATGCTTTTAACTCATTTCAAAGTGTTTTTAACATATTTTATTAACTGTTTGCTCATATTATAAGCTCTATTTCCTATTTGGTTTTATCGAGCTTTTACATCTGGCTGAGATAATTTTATAAATATTAATTCTTTAATATTTATAATATACTTTAATTTTACCATCTTGGATCATTTTGGTAAATCTAATTGCAATTTTTATTTTATATATATATATATATATATATATATATATATATATATATAAAATAAAAATTAAAAAACAGTTACATTTGGTCGCTACAAACAGCCATCTGTTTCAGTCAATGTGACTTCATCAGGTGAACCTGAACCATTCAACGCTAAAGAAAAAAAAAAGCGTCCAATGCAAGAATTAAAATATCTTATTTAAGCGTATTTTATGATTGGGCTACGCCGACCATCCCTGCTACCTTAGATAGATGATTTTTGTTGTTTAAACAAAAGAGCGTTTCTATTTACGCTGAACATTTACAGAATGCTAACATCAACATATTACATATGAATGAGAATTTTCACTGTGGAAATTTCCACAGGTCACGCTAGTTAAAAATAATTATAGTAATAATTATGTCTGTCCCATAAAGAACTCAGTTCTTATTGTCAAGAACTTTACGTTGAAATGAACCACAAGTCGGTCACTTAAGCCCACGTGCACATATCATGATGTTCAAATCATAAGATCACTTAGTCTTCTTGAATGACTTTTACGCTTTATATAAATGTTAATTTCAACTATATTTTTCGCCGCAGTTAACGTTGGTTGAGCGGTTTGTTCATTGGTAATAGAGAGTCAGAGATGGCTTAGTGGCAGGGTTCGAATCTCCCGACCAGCAGTGACTCCTTGCACTAATGATTCCCGAAATGATTAAAACCAGTATTTGTAGGTATTAAAAATAATATATGATGTCATCCCTTTATGAAATAAAATTCTTAAATTTGAGCACTGTCTGGAAAATTGAAAAAATATTGGTCAGCTTGACTTGTGTGCAAGATCGTGACTTCTTGTTACTTAATCATTCTAAGGTCGCCTGTATTAAACGGTAAGCTTCATTAATGTTAAAATTTCCTTACAATATTGTCGTCCTCAAGTTCAATGAAAACAAGTTCTTCGCAAGCCGTCTTCTTAAATAATCAAATTATACTCAATTTTCACCACTAACGATTACTACGTTGTTGTCCCGGTGACCACCGTCCACTCTTTAACCCTTATCCTCGCGGGACCTTCGGGCCTTGATACGTGGTGGCTCCCCTGTAAAAACGGTATTTTCAATCTTATGAAGTAATACTTATACGACAAAGATATGCTAATTATTATGGATAGAGCGTTATTATGGTTAAGTGAAATTGAAAATCAAAAAATTATGAATGAGAAGTTTACTACTTTACAATTTTAATAATTCCAGAGTACAGCACTGTAGAAAATGAAATATAAAAAAAATATATACGTGTCATACTTCGTTGTAGTACTGGAAATCATTAAACTTGTAAAATATGCAACTTTACATGAGTTCATTTTCATTATCGCTTAACATATGTATAGGATTACCCGACGTTGCTCGAAATTGTATAAGGATCAACGAATGTTTCACACTCCCATATTTTATTGCCATCAAAATTCGTGAAATCGCGCATTTTTTCAATCAAATCGATTGATTGCTATCTCGATTTGGGCACCCAACGCGGTCCACTGGGAGGAAGCTTCACATTTGTCCCCGCACTGACTTAGTCCGTTATACATTGCACTGTAGAGAATCTGCTGTTGATTTTATAAAATTATTTTTATATATAATGGCTAGAATCAAAGTTTAAAATGTAAAAGTCAAGTATCATGCTTCAATTGTGCTCTAAATAGAAACATTCATCTTGAACGCGCCCCTGTCATATCAAAGAACCTGCTGTATATTTTATATACCTCGTCTTTCTACTTGTGTGAGTGTACTGGCTTTAATTAAAGGTTAAGATGCAAAACCCAAGCATAATGGTACAGTTGTGCTCTAAACAAAAACATTCATCACGAACGCACACATGTCATATAAAAGAACCTACTGTTTATTTTATACGTTGCACACATTTGTTTGTGCGTTGGTAAACTTCTCAAATTAACTTGAGATGGTAGTAACTTTCGTCAAAATCGAACTGTTCCATCTTTTTTTTTTCGATTGTTGATTTTCGATAAATATTGCAGGCATTCCGGTAAAAAAAAAAATCTCTAAGGTACATATGTGTAAAATTTAAAAAAAAATCGGCCCGGCCGTTTTGGAGTCCATAGCAAACAAACTCACAGGCAAACAGACACACAAAGTTCCTTTAATATAATAGTAGAGATGCATATACATCCGTGTTTGTATGCATGTGTGTGTGTGTGTGCGTGTGTGTATGTGTATATGTATGTGCGTGTGTGTGTATGTGTGTATATATGTGTGTGCGTGTGTATGTATGCATGCATGCATATATGTGTGTCCGTGTGTATGTGTTTGTGTGCCTGTGTGTGCATGGATGTGTGCGTGCGTGAGTGTCTGTATGTATGTGTCTATGCGTGTGTGTGTGCGTGTGTGTATGTGTGTGTGCGTGTGTGAGAAGTAAGGAAGTCAGAACACCAGAGTTGATTGGCCAAATAAAGAATAAGGACCGCTGTGTTTCTATAGAGACAAGAAGTGCACGGTTTGATGACAGCGTGGGAGCTGTGCACACAATTATTTGCAAGGAGTTTCATGCGTGTACTATCAATAAAAGTGCCCATACGGGAAAAAGTTTGGAAACTTATTGAAGTCACTTCGTAATTCTCCATCTAAAGTTAAAAATGGGCAAATAAATAACAATAAAAAAACCCTAAAATAACCCCACTGCATCACGGGAAACGCGGGGTTGTGACAGCTAGTTCACAATTAGTTAAGTTTAAAAAGATACTGACAAATTACAATCAAAAGACTATGTTCAGCTCACTGCATCCCAGGAAAGGCCGGGTTGAGATACATAGTTAACTATTAGTAAATTTAAAAAATAAACCACAAAATCTAATAGAAAAAGAAACTACACTGCAACTCGGGCAGTACCGCGTCGGGACAGCTAGTAACCAATATTGCTGCAACTTAAGTTACATCTTGATCGAATAGAATAGATATGCTCATCGGGTAAATATCAACGGGAATTGGGTTTGATGCGCGTCGTTCATGGGAATTGACAACGGCTTGGGCGACAGAGTAATTTAATAACAATAGAGAAAAAGGAGAAAGTTTGATGACGTACTTATTGATTCATTGTGATTCATTCTTGGCCTTATATAATAAAGAGCAACGTGTATTCATTTGTATATAAATATACAGGGTGATTGGAAAGTAACTCCTTATTTTAAAATACGTACAATTTACTTTTGGAAATATGATTTATACAATTAATGAATATGAAAAGAAAGTATATTACATAGATTTTTTTTATTTAAAATTCAATATATAGGCACCTGTTATGTAGTAGATCGAACTCAAGAAAGAATTTGTAAGTTATTAATTTGTCTGTTGATCTATCTATTTATCTAGGTGTATTATCGATATATCTATCGATATAGTTATCTATCTATTTCTGTATCTATCCATCTCTATCTATCTATCTATCTATCTATCTATCTATCTATCTATCTAACTGGAGAGATAAACAAGAGATAAATATGAAGAATGTTGATAAAAAACTGTCAAAATATAATAAAACCATATCATAGACAAGTTTACTGGAAGTATCTGGTCAGCTGACAGAACTATGTGTATGTTACGTGGTTCTAGTAAGCTGAGAAGACATTGGAGTTGGACGTTGAGCAGAGCGGACGGTTTAACAGGTCGTCCCCTCTTTCATTGTAGAGGGGGGGGGCTGATGTGTCTCAGAATGGCGACCTAGAATTAACCACGCAAGCAAAGATATTCACTTTCCATTCTTCTGTGATCGACACCTGGAAAGGGATAAAAACTATATAAAACCAATCATCGTCTTGGAGTCAACGCGTTTCCTCGAAACAGGTTCCAGCCTCCCCTCCAAGAACAAGATGAATTCCAGGTGGATAAGATCAACGACGAATGAAAATAAGATATGTCCAAAATACATGTATCACTCCCCCACCCCCGCATATGAACATTTAGACGATCATAGCATTGAAACATAAATAGACCGCAGCAAAATAACTTAGGGTTCAGATATTGAAGAACCACCCATAGAAATTTAGTGACACGTATACACATAATGATGAACCCTTTGTCACAAGTACTTATCACGGTATGATGTTGGTACACCATTATACAACAGATAGTGCTATGGTACCATTACACACATATCTGCTGTAGGGTGATATTACACAACACGCCTTCATTAGCCGCCAAATTTTCAAGTCGACCAGCAATCGCATCGATTGATTTCACCAAAACTCTCACGAAATGGTAGTCATAACTTCATGTATTCGGTCTTCAAATTCTTTTAAATTTTTAGTTTGGTTAAGGTCATATTCAGGACCATTAGCTGTTGAGATAATATTGAGGATTATATTAAAAAATATGGAGTTATTTTTCAAGCATCCTGTATTTAATATTGTGCTAGTTTTCCATAGCCTGTGCATTACGCTTTGAAAAAGACCAAATACAATTTTTGAAGGCTTCAAAAAATGCCAAATTCGAGAAATTTAGCTTTAAAGAGGCCAATCTAACAACCCTGGATAAGAATATGGGAGTGACCCCACTTTGGTGTAGCCTCATTTTCGAATAACATTATAGTAATATATGATAATTGTTACAATAGTGTGAGATAGGAACTTGTAGTAATTTTGACGCACAACGGTTCTTCACTGAAGAAAGAAGTCAGCGAGACATTAAGTAAAAACGGGAACATTCGAAAGAAACAGGGCAAACAAAAGAAGAAAATTGTCTGCCAAGAAATGCTAGACTAAAGGAATGAATTAAAGATTGTTTCTTACAATGTGATCTCATTATTTGTATTGAACTATGTAGCACAATATTATTAGTACTTATTAATGTATGTCCAGTTTTAAATTTAAAATACAATGGACACTATTTTTATGGAAATGTTAACAGACTCACATTTGCTGTGTGTTATTGAGTTTTTTAGTCCAAAAGCCTAATGTTTTTTTTTGGATTATACAGAAAAAAATATCAGCTTTATCAACGCATATTTGTTGATTAAATACATTTCTCATTTCGTGGACGTTCCACCAGTCATATAAGTATATTATAATTCACTTTGTCTCTATGTTTCACTTTTCCTCGGAAAATAATGTCCGATTTGGCGGAAATTTTCTTATAATAAGATATAGCTTATAATATTACTTATAACTCATAATAAGATATAGCGTACT
>NC_136513.1:18185000-18357500 GCF_053919585.1 Euprymna scolopes | reverse complement strand
TGGCTACACTCTTTTAAATATACATTTTTTCTCTCGTTGGAACTACACAACCATCACTTTAAATATATATGTATATATATATATATATATATATATATATATATATATATATATATATATATATATATATATATTATATTTGGAGATTTTTCAACGCCATTGTTATTTAAATTATATGGGAGTGAAGAAATCCGAGAGAGAGAGAGCGAGAGAGCGAGAGAGAGAGAGAGCGAGAGAGAGAGAGAGAGAGGGAGAGAGAGAGAGATGAGAACAAAGAGATAGAGCGAAAGAAAATTCCAGACAGACACATAGACAGAATGTAGACAATAAAATCATAGAGGGAAAGGTCAAAATACTAAGACGTTGGAAGCAAACGTGTAAGAACCAATGAAAGAAAGGGAGTAGGCAAGTATCTAAATACCGAAAGAAAGATAGAAAGAAAGCAAGAACGTAGAAAAAAGAAAAAAAGAAAAAAGAAAAAAACAAAACAAAAAAAAAATCAAGAGATAGAGAAGGGATCACATTTAAGAGATAGGAATTGCGTAGGGTAGAGAGAAAAGGAGAGAAAAGCAAACAGCAGCATAAAACTTATGGACAGATAGGTCAAAATACCAAAAGCTTGAAAGAAAACATGGCGGAGTGAATCAAGAAAAGGCGAAGAGAAGAACGTAAAATATCGATCGAAAAAAAGAAAGAAATGAACAAAAAACAAATAGAAAATGGATGGCCCCGTTCAATCTCGAAAGACAAGGATGTCCCTTATAGAGGCAACTGCGCGTGTAATTGTGAGTCAATGGTTGCGCAATCTACAACCACACCTCTCCTGAATCGGCATACAGCACCTGGAAGTCCCAAATGGTCACCCATCTGATACTGGCCAGGCTCATCGTTGCTTAACTTCGATTATCTGGCGGGAAGGGGTGTGTCAAACGTGATTAGAAATAAATGTCGTTGTTACAAAAAAAATAAATAAAAATAGGCGTCGAGTTATTAGTTGAGCAGAGAGAAAAGATTAAGAATGAAAGAAATACAGAGTCAAAAAGTTAATCTAAAGATACGAAAAGAGATGAGAATAAGAAGAAACAACGTGTCTATATATACGATACGTGGGTAGATATCTCTATTAATATAAAGTAATATATAATGAAATATTTCTAAGTATTTAATTTTTTGGCTAGTGGGTAACCGTTTACCAAGTCCCAGATTACCTGAAAGTACTTTGTTCAAACTTCTCGGCTTAACGTTCACAGGGAAAATGAGTTTGAACAGATACATTGATGGCATCGCCAAGGCTGCTGCAAAGAAGGTGGACTCTCTTTACTGTGTTAAAAAATTATTTACGTCTGAGAGTATCCCGTACCTCAACAGGCCCACTATTTGCCCATGTATGGAGTATTGATGCCACATTTGGGCTGGTGCACGTGCTAATAGTTTCTCATTCTTAGACAGGGTACAGAAAAGAGTAGCCAAATTAATAGGTTCCGCACTGTCAGCTAGATTAGGCTCTGTCCCATCGACGAAATGTTGCATCCCTCTGCCTATTTCATGAGGTGCTCCGACGAACTACAAGTCTTTGTAGCCCTTTGTAGCACATCAGACAAACACGACAAGCTGCAAAATCCCACCCCTACACAGTAGATATCCTAAGATACCTTATACTCTTAAGAGTTTCTTCCCTAGAACTGCTAGACTTTTGAATTCCCTTCCAGGTTCCTGCTTCCCTGACTGTACTGACATGCAGAAGTTCAAGTGTGATGTAAACAGATATCTTGCTGCTCAACTAATAACTCGACGCCTTTTTTTTTGTAACAACGACATTTATTTACAGGTACTTCTGGAATAAAAGGTGATCGCGCTCCTTCTCTCTGATCTCTATCCCCTCGAACGTCGTTTTGAAGTGCTCTCGGAAGTGCTCGTCTTCTCTAACGCCTCTGTCACATCGAACGTTCCCTCTCCTTTTCTTAATCGTAACTGTGACGTAATTCCGCACACGGTTCGGTATTTGCATAAAGCCGCCATACTCGCGTCCGCGCTTTGTTACAAAGGGAACTGTATTCAGTTTATTTTAGTTTCATGCGAAAGATGCAAATAGGAATGGAAGACTTTCGTGAAAATTCCGGGTTTTGTGAAAGCTTCATAAAAAGTATTAGGTATGAACCAATTAAATTTCCGCAAACTTCGGTTCCTTTAAGATAGAAACCTCTTTAGGCCATGGCATTTCGAAGCTAAATGCTTCTCATCATATATATATATACACAGAGAGAGAGAGAGAGAGAGAGAGAGAGAGAGAGAGAGAGAGAGAGAGAGAGAGAGAGAGAGAGAGAATAAAAATCTTGATATTAAAAATTTATTCAATTTATTGTTGGTACCATTATGATCGTATGTTGTATCTACACTGAATGTACATACTGCATATGCATATGACGAAGGGTTCATTTGAATGTGTGTACGTGTCATATCTATGATGGTTCTTCACTATCTGAACCCAAGTTCTATTTGTGACCTATTTGAGTTCTTTCCAATGTGATGATCGTCTAAATATTCATATACGGGTGTGTGTGCGTCATACATGTATATGACGCATCTTATTCAACTGCGTTGTTGATTTTTGTCCATCTGGAAAATCATCTTGTTCTTGGAGGGGAAGCTGGAACCTGTTTGAACGAATGCCTTTCACTCCAAAAACGATGGTTGGTTTTATTTAATTTTCCAGCTGTCGAACGCAGATGAATGGAAAGTAAGTGTCATTTGCTTGTGGTTAATTTTAATAATCTCCGTTTTTGAGACACGCCATCTTCCTTCCAAGTGGGTGGGGGACACAACCGTTAACCCGTCCGCTCTTCTCTACGTTCAAATTCCAACTCATCTATTTTGCTCAGCTAATTAGAACCACGTGACAAACTCGTATTTCCAAGTCAGCTGATCTGACACACTTCCGGTGCAATTGATCGGTCACCCAGTTTGATGTGACTTTAACATGTTTTAACAGTATATCAAAACACAGCTCACACCTCCCGGTTCACCACGCCAGTCAGATAAGTAGATCTATCTATATATCCATGTGTATTATCGATATACCGATAGGTATATCGATAATACACATGGATATATAGATAGATCGACAGACAGATAAAAATCAAATAATTTCTTGTGCTCCACAACAGCATAACAACCTACACTAAAGATTGAACCTTTAACCTTCAGGAGAATATAAGGTTCCACAATTGATTTTTCCAAGTACTCTAACGACTGCGCCATGGGTCCTTAAGATGAGAACAGTAGTCCGATGAATCCAAATAATACGAAAATTATAGTCAATAGACCAAATGCAGCAATATTTTCATCAATCATCGGAATTCGGAAAAAAATTCGATTCTGCAATAAGAAGTCAACGATATACGTTTTTACTTCTACAGATCACCAGCAATAATAATAATAATAATAATAATAATAATAATAATGATAATAATGATAATAATAATAATATTGTGTAGTCGGATCAGGGGTTCATATTAGAGACATGTATAATGGGGACTCAGAACAGAGATTATAATGACAATACTGAGGGAGTGACATTTATATTGTGGTAAATCACAACAACAACAACTGTGAAGATTCTTGGGGACTTCATATTATTATTATTATTATTATTATTATTATTATTATTTATGCAAGAATTAACACAGAGGAGGGGAGATACATTATTGATGATGGTGGGGATACATTACTACTTAGAAAGGAGTTATAAAAAGGTTCTTTTATAGATGATGATAGACAAAACACATTTACCTTTCAGTTGGTGGAATGACGACATGAAGACAAACAGTTACAAAATAGAGATGGTGATTTCTTTATTCATCCGCCAGCTGATTATTGACTCAGGAATTCAAGCTTGTATTGCTACATGGTCTCTTCTCCTCCACTTCACCGCTAAGGGCATCAACTCCACTGTCGCTGTCCGACTCTCACCTTTAACTGACTCTACCACTCTGGCTGTGATTGTCTCTCTCTGATTGCCTCTAACTTCGAACCCTGTCTCAATATATTGAGAACCTTCTTTCTTTATGACGTCAGAGGTGTGCTATTCCGCGTGAATAAATTTCACGAGAATTTTACATATGTATGTCCAAACACACTTTTGGCAAACAAAGAATTCCCAATTTTAATTGTTCAATATGTAACCTTTTTTTAATCATTATTTATAAACTCGCATTGACCATGCTTTTAACTGACACATTTAATATCCAGTTATTTCTGAAAGAATGAACAATTGACTGAATTCCTATGTCTGACAAAAATAATATTTAGCTATTTCCGAGAACAATGCCAATCGTTCTGCATTCCTTATATTTTAATACTTGCCTACTGGGTTCGATTCTAGCCTTTTCCTAATATCATTTTCAAACGAATCTAGTTTTGCTTTCTTGCTTACTGGTGACTGTCCCTTTTAATAATAACAATAACAACAGCAATAATAATAATAATAATAATAATAATAATAATAATAATAATAATAACAACAACAATGATAATAATAATGACTCATATAGTAAAGTTTAATTAATGAGGTTATTGCATTATTTTATATGAATAGTCTAGTAATGTATCTAAACAAACATTGCAAACACTGATGAAGCATATTTTTTCCGTGATTTTTGAAAGTGGATGTACATCTATCTATCTATCTATCTATCTATCTATCTATCTATCTATCTGTAAATACATATGTATGTGTGCGTGTGTGAGACTCTATCCCTGTGACTATCCATCTATTTCTCTCTCTCTCTCTCTCTCTCTCTCTCTCTCTCTCTCTATATATATATATATATATAAACGCATATATATATATGTATATATATAAATATATATGTACATATACATATATATACACATAGTTATATATACATATATATGCACACATGTATATGCTTTTGATATTTTACCGCTTTACTCTTCACTGGAAACAGACATTTATTCTTGCTCGTCGAAAGGCATACGCTTATTGACTATTTATAGCTCTAGTATTAAACTATTGAGTTATTTAAAAGAAACATTGTTTTGATATTTTTATTTGAATATAATATTTAATTCGAAATATACACACACACCGTATATATAATGATATCTCTCTCTATCTATCTATATATCTATATATATCTGTTTCTCTGTCTCTCTGTCTCTCTGTCTCTCTCTGTCTCTGTCTCTGTCTCTGTCTCTGTCTCTGTCTCTCTCTCTCTCTCTCTCTCTCTCTCTCTCTCTCTCTCTCTCTCTCTCTATATATATATATATATATATATATATATATATATATATATATGTTTGTTAATCAATTCGTTTTATCCCCGTAATCACTCGTATAAAAAATAAGCAAGGTTAATACAGTAGTCTCTATCTTTGTTTTTTTTTTTTGTATAACGAAATGAAAACGAGGCTAATTGTTCAGCGCCATCTGTCGGCCTTTATCCTGTCGTTATCGTTTGATAAATCAAATTTCGTTTCTTTATCGATGGGAGACGTGGGTTGTCATCCTTTCCCCTCTCTTGCTTGTACTCTTTCTCTTTCTCTCTCTTTCTATCTGTTTGTCTCCCTCTCTCTTGTTCTGCGCAGTTAATTCAAAGTCGACCTGAAGGCGCGAGTAGAAGAGACGACTTATTTAAAGGTGAACTAACAGAAAGAAAATGGCGGCATGGAAGATAAATTTTCCAAGAAAACAAAAATCGTGCAAAAGACACAAGAGATAAAACAAATTTCTGAAACGAAACCTTATTGTGATAGAACAACGAAAATACTATTTTTAACACAGAATTACACACCAACAAAATTCTGTACATCACAAATGTTACAGACCAAGGAAAATGCTGTGTTAAACATAGAAATTACAGACCAAGGAAAATGCCATGTTAAAAATAAGTTACAGACCAAGGAAATGCTATGTTAAGCATAGAACTTTCAGACCAAGGAAAATGCTGTGAAACATGAAAGTTGAGACCAACGAAAATCTATGTTAAATAAAAGTTACAGACCAACGAAAATGCCATATTAAATATAAAAGTTGCAGACCAACGAAAATGCTGGTAAATATATACGTTACAGATCAATGAAAATGCTAAATATACAAAATACAGACCAACGAAAATGCTATGTAAAAGAGAAATTACAGACCAACAGAAAAGGCTGTTTAATATAGAAGTTACAGACCAACGAAAATGCAATATAAACAAAAAGTTACAGACCAGCGAAAATACTGTTAAACACAGAAGTTACAGAACAACGAAAATGCAATGGCAAACATAGAGGTTACAGACTAAAGAAAGTGTTATGCTAAACATAGAAGTTACAGACCACCGAATATACTTCGTTAAACATAGAAGTTACAGACCAACGAACATGCTATGTTAAAGATAAAAGTTACAGATCAACGTAAATGCTCTGTTAAATATAAAAATTACAGACCAACGAAAATTTCATATTTATGCGTGTAAGGCTAACGAAAATACCATGTTAAATATGGAAGTTACGAATATACGAAAATGCTTATGAGAGGATTGAAAATGATGAATGCAATATCCAAAATTTGACTACTTATGAGAGCGGTTCATAAAAACTATTTGGATTTGAAGACGAACATGTTGTAGTCCGCAGGGAAGCCGCCTCCTGATAAAAAAAACAGTATGGTTAAAAGGTACAAAAAAAAAAAAAGAGGTAGACAACCAGCAAGATACTTCTGTATCATATGTTTTTGGACTTTAATATCAACCATGGCGGTGAGGGACAGTGTTGCTTAGAGACAGTTTAGACAAGATATATTATGTTTTTGAATTTTGTATATGAGCATTGGTCCTTCTTATTATTTGGTTTCTTCGGACTACTGTTTCGATCTTGAGTATTATTTCTACAAAGTTTCGATTGATATATTCTCCGATCTTTTTCAGTTGCATCTTGTCAGAATGCCGGAATGTTTCAGTCGAACTCGGGAATTTGCACAGATTTCGAACCGAATCTTTTATTTAATTCACAGGGGCAGCATGCTTTCGTTAGGTCAGCCATGACTCGGTAGGAAACCTAAGTATTTCGAAATTGTCGTATTGATTGTTACATGCACTGAAGACTGAACCCACAGCACCCAAAAGAGTGGAACTTACAACTGAATTTTACCAATGTACTTTATCCACTATACCACGGGTCCTTGCAGATTTATATTTCTGCATTTTTTTTTTTTAGATGAGCATTGATTATTCGTATTATTTTGATATTTCGCCCGCAGTGGCGTAGTGGATAAAGTACTTGATAAAATTCAATTGTAAGTTAGACCCTTCTGGAGTTTGTAGGTTCAATTCTCAATAAATACAATTGTGAATTACTTAGTCATAGCTGAAAGAACGATACCATGTTGCTCTCGTAGATTAAATAATCTGCTCCGTTCAAAATTCCGTGCCCATTCCCGAGTCCGACAAGATACTGATGAAGAAGGTCGGCAGTTACATCGACCGAAATGTCAAAATAACAGACAAGACGGAACAATAGTTAGAAGAATCCAAATAACACGAAGATGTATCGTATTCTGCAGGATGCTGATGAAATGTTTGATGAAGTAGAATTCAAGACCAGACTGTTGCTCTAATAACAGCATACGTTGACGTATGATTTAATATCGATTGATAAATATACATTAGAAAGACAATCTGTTATGCGAAATAGATTTTATAGTGACAATATTTCTCTGACCTTGTGTGAACTACAAATTGAACTCTCTCTCTCTCTCTCTCTCTCTCTCTCTCTCTCTCTTTAGGCTAATACTTATCGTTTTGTTCTCCCGAAACGAATCGTTTTATAATTATACTAGGAGATATACCTGGTGTTGCCCGGCATTAAACGTAACGTCAAATTCCTTAAAAGCTGAAGTAAAAAAACAAAAAACAAAAAAAAAAACACACACACACACTGAAAGGTACTGAGACATGTGTAAGCGAGTATTATGTTTTTTTTCTAAACAGTTAATTCCTTGTAAGTAAAAAAAAAAAATACCTGAGTTGAGATCGAAACCAAAATCTTAGGTCAGCTTGACACGATCATTAAAAAGTGCTTTCAAACCTACTTATTCTTAACATAATGAAAACGATTCACGCAGTCGTGAAACAGTTGCCGAACAAATAAAAATCCGATGATCCCAAGTACCAGTTTTTTCAATTTTTACTCCTTAGCAGCCCCTTTTTCCGAATGAAAACCGATTAAAAAATTTTCCCACAATACCCTATATACCAAATTTCAAGTATAGATCACTTTTATAGATATTTAGATAAGAAGTGTGTCAAAAGAAACAACGTCTATTGTTTTATTCAACCCAAATGGATCAGAGGAGATTGCAAATGGTATTGTTATGATGATTGAAATTTTCATCTCTCTGATGCAGATATTGACGATGTGAGACTAAGAAAGCAACGCCTGTCATTACCGTGCATCACACACACACACACACACACACACACACACACACACACACACACACACATAGATATACTAGATTAGAAAAATACTAGCTCTCCCGATCGGGCTTTGCCTGGGATTATTCAGAATAAAGTGAGCTTTATTTCATACTTAAGTAAAAAAAATAATACACGTAGGCAAAATAAATTCAGCAAACAACAGTTTCACACCATTTTTATATAAGTTTATTTTTGTGCAAAGACGAACGAGCAGCGTGTCCAACCAACTGTTATTACTGATCTCGATTTTGCTGATGACCCATCATTACTAACTGAGGAAAGTGGTTAAGCCCAAGAAGTTCTAAGCCAACTGGAAAAAGAAGCGCGATTGGTGGGTTTGTACTGCGATGCCAAGAAAACAGAGATACAAACCTTCAATCACGTTGGCCCAATTGCAGTGAAAGCGCTTGATGGGACTCTGCTCAAAGTTGTCGAAAACTTCAAGTACCTTGGGTCATGGTCAGAAAGCACTGAAAAAAAATTTGAAGTAAGAAAAGCACTAACATTGAGTGCATGTCACGAATTGAGGAAAATATGGTCATCTACTCTCCCAGAAAAATTGAAATTTAGACTCTTTGTTGCCACAGTAGAAACAGTCCTTCTCTATGATTCTGAGGCATGGACTCTTACAAATGCGCTGAAGAAGAGACTGGGTGGCTGTTACACATGGATGCTCAGGATGGCCCTCAATACAGCATGGAAAAGTCACGCAGCAAACCAACAGCTTTATAGTGACCTACCACCCGTATCACGAAAAGTGTAACAGAGAAAGATAAGAGTAGACGGTCATTGCATGAGACACAGCGAAGAGGAAACCCGCAAGCTAATTCTCTGGATACCAATAGATGGACGCCCAAACTGTGGTATAAGAAGAATGATCTACATTGACAACCTGCTATTGGACACAGGATTGGAAAGTATTCGGGACATGCTAACTGTCATGCGAGATTGAGAAAACTGGAGAAGTTGTGTGGATTCGGTGGTGAGCGTTCTGTAAACGACAGAGATGAGAGGAGATATTTTTGTGGCCCTGGAAGGGTCACGAAGGAAAACACTTACACAGAGATGAGTTAGAAAATGGTAAGATATATTGAAAAAAAAACCCCCAAAAAACCCATCAGAATATACAAAGAGCAACCGTCGAAGTAAGTACCGCCAAGATGGCATACTACAAAAGTATTACTGACCGATATTTACCCTCTCTCAGAGGATGTGACACAAGGTCAAAAAGTGGGAAAAATGAGTCAGTGCTCCTAAAGAAGGAGCACTTCGGCCCTGCAAAAAAAACAAAAAAAAACACAAAAAATATACCCGAGTAGCCCCGTCGATATTCCTCGGTGAGGGCGCCTCAGGCAACAAGTGATAAACTTTCTCCTGTCGAAAGCCGGAAGGGAAGGCCTGGGAGGGTGAACCTCCTAGGGCTATGCAGAACATTTCGCATCAGTTCGATAGCAAAAAGGCCACCGAAATGGCCTTTTTTCTGTCGGACTGATCATCAAGGCTGGAACCTCAATTTACATGTGCGACGTAAGTTTCTCGAGAGTCGTAACTTTCAGTTAATTTATACTGCTTGGAATAGTTCATATCATGTGAAGAGGGAAGCCCCATAACTCTTATGAAGATTAAAAAGCGCAAGTTTTCTCCATTTGAATTTTCACATGGTAAGTTGTGTCCATACTATGTCCGCCAAACACTTTTAATTTGGAAAATATTTATTAATTGATGGCTACTTCTTAATATTAAAATTTCACAAAATGCTGACGTATCTGAATTTTTTACAAAGGGTTCCACCCCTCTTCAGCCTTTGCACAAATTTAAACTAAATATAGCCACATTGTGGCATCATACGCTTTGCAACTGTTTCACAATTCATAATGATCGGTTAATCAGTTTAAAGGCTTATTTTGAGCATAGAAATATATTAATAAACGGACCCAACTATAATTAAATAGACATAATACTGACGATAATAATAAAGGTACTGTCGGAATGATGGAGAATCGATAGTATCCTTTTCATCTTATTTATTGATTCTGCATCAATTTTGATTGGTTGAGCAAATACAAGAGAGAGAGACACACGCATATAGAAAAAGAGGAGAGAGTGTGTGTATGTGTGTGTGTGTGTGTGTGTGTGTGTGAGAGAGAGAGAGAGAGAGAGAGAGAGAGAGAGAGAGAGAGAGGGGGGGTCTCAATTTGGAATTCGCTTTTATTAGCTCTGCTATTCTATTCATGCCTCGTTTGATATTGACTAAATTGAAATTTTCCAAGACATCCGTTTTAAGAGTAATTTAGACCAACTTAAAATAGCAGAAGAAATTCAAGTGTCAAGTTAACTCGAAAACACAAACACATATGCATAAAAAACACACAGGAGAGAAATTTGAATGTATACTGGAGAGAACATGAATACCTACTAGACACTATCCTCGAGTGTCTAAGGTATCTATGTACAGGGGTTTGTTAGGAAAACCTGGCACATGAGAATACTTTTCATGAATGTAAACCGTGACTAAATATTCAGAACAACATAGGATTCGCAGAACAAATAATATATCCTTGCTATAGCCAACCTACATTGGCTTTTACGCACATGTTCAAAGTAATGTTATCTCAAGTAACAGCGCCAAGCTGGATACACTACTAGACTAAGTGAATTATTCTCCTGAAAACAAGTAAGACACAGAGATTATAACATAGATATACTATAATCTATTTAAATGGTTAATAGGAGAGAGAGCAAAACTATGTTCCTTACTTCTTTATTAATTCAGAGAGGAAAAGGAGAACTTTAATGGAATATTCGAATATCTATGTATCTCATATAGAATTCAATTGTTAGTCCAAGGGATAAGAGGGCCACCTGATTTGTGTGAACTTCAACCGAAATAAAATGAAACACGATAGAAACATACACACAGACACATACACAAATATGCATGTGTAAAGGATGGCTTTGTGGTTCGAATCTCCTGACCAGCAGTAATTATCAGTTCCGACACTGATGATTGTGTAAGAATGAAACACCAGTGTCTGTAGGTATAAAAATAATTAATAGTTACTTGAAAAATGTTATAATCATAAAGCCCATTTAAAAATTCAAGTTGAGCCCTCTTTAGAGAATTAAGAACAAAACGGCCCACTTTAGCGCGAAAGCATTATTCCAACTTTTGGTCGTTGAATACTCCCTGATTGTTTACTATGAATACTCGCCGAAATGGCATTTATAGGAACTTGATTTCCCCCAATTCTGATGTTAATTGCTGGTGGCCTTGAAATTTTATATGAAGGTACTTTATGTGCCTGACAGTGCTCCTAGATAGGTTTTGTATTGAAATATCTTCGATAAGTATCGATAATCGATAATCGATAATCTAAATAATCTGATGAAAGAAGGAACAAGCAAGTTTTGCCAAAGTTAACATCTTACACAGTCTAACATCACAAGTGCATTTGAGAAGTTTTATTATCACACAAGCCAAAAGGTCCGACATATAAGATCAACAGTAGGTTCTTTTATCTGATAGGGTGCCTTCGAAATGAATGTTTCTATTTAAAGCACAATCGCACCATGATACTTGGCATTCTTTTCATTTTAAACTTAAATTCAAGACATTTATCACTGCACAAGCAGAAAGGCCAGACATATAAATCAACAGAAGGCTCTTTCATATGCCAGGGGACGGTTCGAAACAAATGTTTGTTTAGCGAATAACTGAAGCATGAGACTTGGCATCTGCATTTTAAACTTTTATTCAAGCCATTATATATAAATATATATATATATATATATATATATATATATATATTAATATATATGTATATATACATATATATACATACATATATATATATATATATGTGTGTGTGTGGGGGTGTACATAGGTAGATATTAGAGGGAGAGAGATGGGTAAAAGAGAATATGTGTAAATGATATGGTTTTAAATATATGATCTAATATTAAATAAATAATAAATAATAATAAAGAAACTATGAGAAGTAATTATACGATGTAAAATTAATGCCTTAGCAATTAACTTCAAAACCATATTACTCATGAACAGTTAGCAAACTACATTTATTATTAAAATATAATTGATTTTAATGTATTTTTAGTAAACATTGCCAGAAAATGCTGGGAAAATTTCCGAATATATGAAAACAAAAACACGAGTGTCCAAAATGATATTTTAAAGACAACGAAATAGAAAAAGAAAACTTTTTACGGACTTAAGAGATAAAACCTTAATATAAACATGCTATATAATAGCGTGCTGGGGCAACAGTAAGTTAGATAGACGATTATTATTATCTTAATTAACATTTGTAAAAATTAGAATGTTAGAAAGAATGTTATTAAAGTGACATAATTATTTGCAGATGAAAAAAAATCATCTTAAAAATAGTCCCCCCAAAATGTTAACTTGGTGGAAAACATGAATATTAGAACATAAATAAAATTCTTGACGAAGTTAGATCATCCGATTTGTGTCTTTGTCACGCGGAGTAAATGACGTAATGAGATAGCTTAGTAATACGTTTAGTTTAGAGTTTGGAGAGAGACTAGAAAAATCGAACAAGGCAACACAAAAGATATTGTCTCCGCGTTTTGGAAGCTGAGTAAAACGCGACTTTAGAATAATGTAGAAAATTACAACATCTTGCAACTCCGATGGGATGCCAAGAGTAAAGTAATATAAAATATATAAACTATTGTTGTTTGGTTTTCCTCATAGGGAGATGAACTTGAATAATTAAAAAGAGACGAAGACACAACGGAGAGAGAGGTATGTTCTTCGCCTGTGCACTACATAGACTGAATGTTAATGAACTGTGTTATTATGTGTGGAACACCCACACGCATACATACGACAATACAAAAACATTTTTAACCACTAGATGTCACACACTGTATACATCAAAACGTTAAAGAGACATCTGTTAAATACATGCTGTTTATATACCGGCCAATAATACAACATATACGTATTTATTAAAAAACAACAACTTAAGTTTCTGGATGTTTAAGATGACATAATATTCATTATTTGGATTATTCGGACTACTGTTCTCATCTTGAATGTTATTCTCATAATGTTTCAACCTCTGAAATTCTTCAGGTGTATCTTTCTAAATTCTGGAATCTTTCTGTGTTGAACTTGAAAATCTGCAGAAGCAGCTAATCCTGCCTTGACAGAGTTCAAAATAGACTTCGTAGCCTACTGGGGGATGTCCTTTTCTTTTCCATGCAACCTCTTTCACATAGAAGAGACGTTGCAAGTCTGCCTTTGTTTTACCGTTATTTTCATAGCAAGTGTTCGTCTGAGCTCCAATCTATTGCCCCCTCTGGCCTGACTTTCACGAAAAACACTCATCTAGCTGAAACCATAATCAATAATTTTCACCACTCCTTATCTTTGACTAAACCTAAACGTAAATTCCATTAACAAAGCCTTTTTCTTAGAACTGCACACCTGTGGAACTCTGTTCTGTTTTCCTGCTTTCCAACTGACTACAATATGGTTATCTTCAAGTTCAACATGAACAAGTTCTTGATGAGCCATCCTCTTCAGCAATCTAATTTACTAAATTTCCTTAAATTTACTAACGATTACTACGACATTTTCCCATGACTACTGTACACTTAGTAACACTTATCCTCGGGTGCTCCCCACGGGCCTTGATATGTCGTGACCCCATTGTAAAAAAAAAAAAAATCGAACGAAACTATTTATTTAACCACACTTAATTCGGTACGCTGTAGCGTAGCGGATAAAGTACTAGGAACAAAAATGCAGTTTTAAGTGACACTCTTTTGAAGGTTCAATTCTCAGTTTGGGGGGACACTGAAAAATACAATTGCGAATTACTTTGAAATTTTTAGCCGGTCATGGTTGACGGAACAAGCACATGTTACTCTCGTGGATTAAATAAAGGGATCCGTTTGAAATTCCGTGCAGATTCTTGAGTTTGACAGAAAGACCTCGAGTTCGACAATTGACACCTGAAGAATGCTGGAGATTACATCGGTTGAAACGTTGTGAGGAAAACTCAAGATAAGAACAGTAGTCTGAATAATCCAGAAAATATAAATACAAGTTGTTTAAGGTTAAATAATCCTATTCGTAATAATAATAATAATAATAATAATAATAATAATAATAAAACAATTGCACATAGTTTTTAATAATGTGATAATTATAAGTACTTAATCAATAATAAAAACAGATAATGTACAATGTAGCTGGAGAGTGAGTTCAAGATCGTCGGATGTCAAACGAGCATGTTAAATTAGCTCCTTACATCAAGTGGCTTCATGGCTTGCCTCAAGCGATTTCCATTAAAATTATAACATCTTTTCTGGTTACGTGAATGCCTGTTTAAAAGCTACTTTCAAGTATGGTAAAGCTACGAATGTTATCGCGCGCATTTTGAGATATGATTGTTTGTGAATTTTGAAAATTGCACGCGACGCTTTCCAGTGAGTGCTTTATTTTTTATTTATTTTTTTACGTTTTCGGTGCAGCGGAGGGAAAAATTGACATTTGGACGCGGGGAAAAAATCAATTAACCCAACGTTGGCATTATAAAAATCTGTGAATGGAATAATAAAAAAAAATCTGTGGTAACAATGATTTCAGTTGTTACGACTGAACTCTGCATGAACTCAACTTAATAGCAAACTACATCATTTTCACAACATGTCTTTTTCTTTTTAATTTTCTTATCAGTTTGTTTAAGATAGGGATGGGCATCCTACCGAATGACAAACATTCATCCACTATCTCAGATATTCCAAGCGAGAGATCTTTTTTAGATTCTGACCGTCCCTTTAAGTGCAATTGTTTGAACTTCTTTTGCACTTGGTTCATCGGGTATATCTGCCAACTAATGGTTGCTTCATTATCCTTATCACTATGTCAGGTTTAATAGCCCCGTTTTCTAAATACGTAGCTGTAGAAATTGCATAACCCTCATCCCCGAGTGACTTCCGGGCCTTGATAAGTGGTGACCACCTTGTAAAAAAAAAAAAAAAAAAAAAAAAAAAATAGGTAGCTGTAGAAATTGCATAGGCATAGTGGATGGTGTATGACTTATTTCCAACTGTTTTTTCTGGTAAACATGTTCCCATGACTTGCTGATGTATTCGATATTCAACTTTTTACAGATTATTCAGTAGAGATATTAGCACACTCTATTGTGGCGTCTCCGGGCAGAAAAGCCAAGTACGTCCAAGGATGGAATACTGTTGCCATATCTGGGCAGGAGCTGCTAAAAACAGCCTATCCTGCCTTGACAGAGTACAAAATAGACTTCGTGGCTTAGTGGGGGATGCCCTTTTCTCTACTCTGCAACCTCTCTCCCACAGAAGAGACGTTGCGAGCCTATCCTTGTTTAATCGTTATTTCCATGGCAGGTGCTCGTCTGAACTCCAATCTCTGGTCCCCCCTCGCAAATCTTTCACGAAAAACACCCGTCTAGCTGAATCCACTGTGAAAAATTTCCCCCACTCTATATCTGTGCCTAGATCAAAACGCGGATTCCACGAACAGAGCTTCTTTCTTAGAACTGCACGCCTATGGAACTCTGTTCCGTCTGCCTGCTTCCCACCGGACTACAACTTGGATGTGTTCAAGTCCAATGTTAACAAATTCCTAATGAACCGCCCCCTTAAGTAAACACTTCATCAAATCTCCACACTAACGTAATGTACTTGCAATAACCCTTATCCCTGAGTGGCTTCCGGGCCTTGATAAGTGGTGAACACTGTGTAAAAAAACAAAACAAAAAAAACCTTACAGTTGGATGTTAAGTAGCTAACACTCTACTTCTGTGTGGCAGAACGTTCACTTGTTATCATTACTTAAACCACTTATGTTTTTAAAAGCATTATTCCTCCCTTTTTCATTTTTACTTCAGTCGAACTTCTCACAAATAAAGTGGCTACTTTTATAGGGGCTAACATTTTATCTCTATATTAGATACATAGGTATTCGAATATTCTATTAAAGTTCTCCTTTGGATATCAAACACTGAGTTAGTAAAGAAGTTGAGAACATAATTTTCCTCTCACCAATTGACCATTTAAATATGTTCTAACTAAGGCTGTGAACAGAATGTTCTTTTTGTTCATTTGACTCTTTGGTATATACCCGACATAGTTAGACACATTTAATCAACCGAGAACCACATACGTCTATATAAAAACGTATAAGATATTAACGGATATATACTCAAGAGTAAAAACAATGAAAAGAATATGCTGTTGTCACAGGCCTAGTTATAATATATCTTTCTTGTGATTTCTTGGTTTCGATTTAAGGATAAGAATTCATTTAGTCTGGGGGAGTATCCTACTTGGTGTTGTTACTTGAGGTGACATCACTTGGAGAAGGTGCACCATTCCTCTGGGTAAACCATACTGATAGGTACGGGCAATTCTAATGCCTGCTTCGTTATGGGACCTGGTTTGAACGCTGGTTAATCATAATATTTTAAAAATTTTCGGTTACCTTTTGATTATGTTTAACAGATTATAGCTTAAAGTTAATTTCTCAAAAAAAAAAAAAAAAAAAAAAAAAAGAATAGCGTGTGAAATAAAAAAATACATGTAATAATTTTATCTCAAATCTGAAAAATCGTATATTTCACGTAAAAATTAATCATCGCAAATATCGTGTTTACATTTTTTCTGGCAAGAGAAATTAAGTTTTCTGGAATTATTTCCAAGTGAAGTGTTAAGTTAATGTCTTACGATGATGGATTAATACAATAAATGTACTTAACTTTTGCTAAAAAGGGTAATAATTATCCAAAAAATATGGCCACGGTAGCAACAAAATTAGTTTCGTATCCAAAACAAAAGTCATGGCGGAAAATTCAAAAAGATACGGAAACACATTAATGATATAATTTCATAATTATATAACAATATTCCAGCTTATAAAGAATTGGAAGGTCAATTTAATTGACCTTCCAATTAAATTCAGTGAATTTAATTCACTAAGTTACAATGAAAATTTATTTATTATAAAAGTTCAAACAATTATTAATAGAATTTAAGCTTTCATAAACTTTAAACGGCATAAATGTTAATTAAATTCATTAATTTTACTGACAATTTATTCATTGAAAAAAAAAGTTAACACTATTATTTATTAATATCTATACAGAATTCAGAGTGGAAGAAACAATTTATGATTATTGAAAAAATTAACACTTAAAAAAAATACAAACTTACGTTTTAATTAATCGGAATGTTTACGTGAAATTTAAAGTCAACTTTAAACAATTCGAAACGTATCTGAAAATAACATCGGGTAGCTGGAGGGAAAAGGTAGGAGGCAGAGGTGGAGGAGGCAAAGCGGACAAGTTTATTTTCTTTTCAAGAATGGGCATCCGTAGTTACCGACATGGAATGTTTGTATAAATTTTTCCATTTTTTAATTTAATTATTTTTGTATGTAAATTAATTTCTTTTTAATTATTGTTCAATATTATATAAAAAAAATATGTTACGCCGAAAGTTTCGCATTCTTGCGAGTAAGGAAATTATAAAAATCTTGCATATAAAAATCATGCGAAACCTGTAATTAAAAAAAAAAGTAGAAATAGTTTTTGCAATTATAATTCTTTTATGAAAATATTAAATAAACAATGCTTAATTCAATGTAATATCGGTAATTCGAGAAATTCATTTTTCTTTGAATTAAATCGAATTCATTAATATGGAGTTTAGGGACTTTTTTCGTAATGTTCCTGTAAAAATTATTTTATTTTATTTTTATTGTTACAAATTACGCTGCTTTATTTATATATAAAAAAGCAAATTCTTGCGTTTTTTATTTACTACTGAAAACCATAACTTTAGTATAGGTATTTTTTGTTTAAACAAAATAATACATTTCCACAAAGATTTAAATAAAAATAATTAGTTCATTATATTCTGCGATCATTATTTGATAAATACTGAAAATTTCATTAAAATTGTTTAATTTCCTGATTTTTGGTGAATTTTTAAGTAAAGGGAGGGGTCAAAATGTTTATACATTTTGAGCGTCAGCATTCATTTTGCCCGTACTTACATGCTGAGGATATCTTATTTGGGCCATGAATACTATGTGATTTTGAATATTTGGTCAGGGTCTACTTTCAGGGAAAATATCCTCATTTCATGTCGACCTGACAAACCCCTGTACATGCATGTATGTATGTATGCATGTATGTATGTATGTATGTATGTATGCATGTATGTATGTATGTATGTATGCATGCATGTATGTATGTATGTATGTATGTATGTATGTATGAATGCATATATGTATGTATGTATGCATGTATGTATGTATGTATGCATGCATGTATGTATGTATGTATGCATGTATGTATGTATGCATGTATGTATGTATGTATGCATGTATGTATGCATGTATGTATGTATGTATGCATGTATGTATGTATGTATGCATGCATGTATGTATGTATGGCATATATATATGTCAGGTCATGTCATATGCTACTGGTACCATGTAACCCAGTACTACCTGCCTCATGGTCGGGTCACCGGCGACTAAACTGGTTCCCCCACCAGACTTGTTTGGTGAGGAGGGCGGCTAGTCTCCTTGGAGGATTAAAAACAAGACCTTCCAAAGGGCGAATGAACCCTTTTTCTGGGTCAACGGCCAACTAGCACCGTGTATATTTGTGTGTGTGTATATGTGTATTGGGGTGGAGAGGGCTCCCGTAAGCCGTGGTGAAGGCAACCTTTCTAGGAGAAGCAAATCTCTGATTTAAAAAACCATAAAGCGGAAGACCAGTACCCGCATAAGGCTGGTCTGCAGTTTAATTTGTTGCTGGCTATCTTGCTCTTGCTTGTTGCTGGATCTCAACATTTTGAACCGAGAGAGAGACTTAGCTGTCGTACAAAGCTAAGACGCTGTAACATCATATTTGTAGAGATACTCCCTCAGACATTTGGGCTCATGGATTTTAAATGTCTGAGGGAGTGGCACTCGTCTGAAAAGACGTTGCAATCATCATGTATGTATGCATGCATGCATGTATGTATGCATGCATGTATGTATGTATGTATGTATGTATGTATGCATGCATGTATGTATGTATGTATGTATGCATGCATGTATGTATGTATGCATGCATGTATGTATGTACTTAGACACTCGAGGATAGTGTCTAGTATGCATTCAAGTTTCTTTGTACTGTGTTGTTTTATGATTTGTGAGAGATAGATAACCTTAGAGAAAGTAGATAGTTAAGTGAAGATATGACTCAAAGGACGTAAAGTGGAAATTAAGAGTCAGCATATTAAGGAAAGAGCATTCAGGCCTGCAAAAATGCCTGTGCAGCCCCGTTGATATTGTTTGGTAATGGCGTCGTAAGCAATTTGCAATAAAGTAACCCATTCTTTAAGAGAGAAGGCAACGCCTGGGTGAATGGAACTCCTAGAAATGCAGAGGACTAGCAACATACTGTAATCGACAGGGGATAGGCCAATTTAAGAAAACAAAGAAATTCTACTAAACATGAACATTTTTCTTTGAGTATTGTTTGCTCTTTACACTGAGAAACTGTTTATAGCCAATTGTCTTCTTTTTCCAGCATTAATATGCCTTAGCAAAAATATTACTAGTATTTATTCGGGTTTCAAATTGTCCTTTTTTTCATTTCAGCTATTTGCAATCGTTTTTTTTTTTCGTTTCAGCGTATTATCATCTCTTTTTTTTTCTTTATTTTCTTTATTATTCACTTCATACATATCATATTGCCACTTGGACGCAAAAGGTTACGATTTGATATTTGATCTACAATACCCTGTAGACACGATTTAAGCCTAGAGATGTCTGTTCACATTACATTTAAACTTCTGCATATTAGTATAGTCATGAAAGCAGGAATCATGCAGGGGATTCCAAAGTCTAGGAAACTCAACAGTGAAGGGGTATGATTTTGCTACTTATCGGGAATATTTAAGGGAGGGGGACAAGTTTTATGAATTAAGCAAATCACATTGCATTAAAGTACCTATAAAACAGGCAGAGAGATGCAACAATGTGGCGATGGGACAAGGATTGGAGCTCAGTCGATAGTGCGAAACTTATTAGGTTAGAAAAACTTTGGACCCTGTTTAAGAGGGGGAGAGGCTAGTAGGAAATGTACCAGCCCAGATGTGGCAACAATACTCCATGCATTGGTGAATGATGGCTTTGCAGAGATGCAGAATACTCTCTGGCGTGAGCAATTTTCTTACAGGTAGAGAGAGTCCACTTTCTTTGCAGCAGCCTTGGCAACGTTCTCAATGTATTTGTTTCAATTTAAGTTGTCTCTGAATGTTTAAACGAGGAGTTTGAACAGTGAGCTTTCAGGTAAGGTGTTATCATTCATGGCTATCTGTGGTTGTGAAAGTTTCTTGCAATTGTTAGAGAAAATAAGCTAAGCATGAAATGCTATTTATCCATTTGCGACACCATTTCACTACAGAGGATCGTGTTTTAGGATTTCTGCCATTGCTTTGGATATGTACATATATTTGTTTTCCCTGCATGTTTATTATAGAGCTTAGTGTCACCAGCAAGACGCAGTATTACTAGAAATCTAATATATAAAAGGTAATATGTCTGTCTGTCTGGCTGGCTCCATATTTTCAAACCGTATCTTTTCTGAAACTAAAAGTCGCAGAGCGGCGCTAGAGGCCTCAAATGATTGGATTTTTCACGGACCGTTCTTTTATCGGTCGTTAGCCGGTTAACTTTGTTTTGAATAGATAAAAAATCGGTCAAAAATGGGTCAAAAAATGGGTCAAAAATGGGTCAAATAAGGGTAAAAAAATGGGTCAAAAATGGGTAAAAAAAGGGGTAAAAAATGGGTCAAAAAAGGGGTCAAAAATGGGTCAAAAATGTGTTAAAAATGGGTCAAAATTGAAAATCTTGTCATACATTTTCTGCATTCGTCTTAGTTTATTTTAAATTTTAATCAGTTCATATGCGTGTCACGTTTGTACAGTGGTAACGCCACCAGCTTTGAATGTTACAGTTTTGCGTTCGGTTTCGATTCTAGCTGATGGCACCCAAATACATTTTTACTTTTGAAATCACGACTCTATAATGATATATACATATTATTTTTTGCAAACTTTAATATTTACGTGCTATGCCAAAATAAAGTACATTTGGGTTGATTAGAGCTCATTTATACCTATTATAATTGCGTCTCAAGATGTGCAGCTCAAAATTTTATATACGTTGTTTATACTCGTCCTGGCGTTGTGTTTTTACTTATGAGCGATCAATGAATCATTTAAAGTTTCCATACACACATGCGCGATTGCCTGTACCTGGTGCTCTTTGTATTACATGTAGCGTCGCATCTTTTCTTCTTCGCTGAGTTTCGTCGTCTAGTGGTCGTGAAGTGTCTGTTTAACTATAATGACCAAACTTCTCATGCACGAATGATACAAGGAGACTTTTGCTGAGTTTTCCTCAAGGATTTATTTGAGAGAATGGACCTTAGAAAAGGAGAGGGAGAGAGAGACTACATAACTAAAGTTATTTACGTCTTAATTTCCCAACTTACTCTTAAGAATATGTGGCACACTCACGCCAGATCACCAAAGTTTACCAACGATGAGCCTGGTTAATCCCATACCGATAACCATTTTGGGAATACTAGGCACTGTATAGGGTGGCGAGACAGCACTACCGTCAAAGGAAAAGTTAGACGCCTCCTTTCCTCCGTTAGTCTATGGGAGACTTCTGGGCAAGGTCGAGACCCCACGTCAGCTCCCTGATCAGGGTAACGTGAGGTCATGGGAAGCAAGTGACGGGTGTGATATGAAAGCAATCAAAAACAATTCTGATCATGGTTTTGTATCTCGTTGTGCTGGGGAAAAGATACAATGGTCAGGACAATTGCCCGGTATGTACACTGCTGTGACAGAAAGAAACTGCAATCTACTGTCCGTACAACTGCAAAGAAAACTGTGGCAATACACCAAACACTTTTGAGAAAACAGCGTTAATGGGGGTTGTGAATTATAAGCAACAATAAATTCACGAATACCTCGAAGGAGAGAGATAGATTGAGAATCATAGCCGTCAATGCCTGGACCAGGCAGGACACTGCTTGAATAAAACTCGTAAGAAACGAGTGATGTAATCGACAAATATTCAACTTGATTTGGACTATTTCTACACCATTTGCATGCCTGTTCGCTTATTTTTAACGGAGACACTGTACTGCAACCCTTGCTTTTTTTCTCACCCTGGAAAACATAATGTTATGCCATATCGTGATCGTTCGACTTTTGTTTTTGTTTTCTACGCAGTTTGACCTCTTGCAAAATTCAATTTCACGTTATCTGTTTCTGAGTACAATTCTGTTTGCAGCTAGTTTATATATATTTTTCCTAGAATCACTCCGTTGCTGATCCGGCGAGAGGCAACATCGAATGGAAGAGCAAGACGAATAGAGCAATGACAATCGCCATCCTCTTTTTTGGACACCAAGAGGTACTCCAGCGACTACCATCCCGCAACAGCTTTGTTACTGTCACAGGCGTCGAACGAACAACGTCAGCGTCTTCACCTGCGTTAATGGAATGATTCAGTAAAAGACAACAACAAAGAGGCTGTTTCGGCACCGAAAAAAGACCTCTCAGCACCCTCTGAGCTTCACGGGAAAGAGTAGGTAACACTCAACCGGTCCGAGTGAAGGTTGCCAAAACACGGAACAATCTGCACAAGCGGGGCTATGTACAGGACGCTCAGATTATTGCACACATCTTCACAGACTGTCCCCTAAGCGAAGCATGCTTCGGTGTGGACCCGAAGGATGCCTCGGACACTGCCCGATAATGGATCTAGAGATGGGGTTATACGCTACGATAATGGTGATGCAGCTAGGTCATCCTGACAAGTACTAATGTGCCCCTTATCAAAATTCAAACAAGCCAACTTAATCGTTAGTTATTGACGTAAGGTCACTACTTTGTAATTCTGGAACGATTAATTTAAGTATTTGTAAAATATATTTAGAAAAATAAATATTTACGATAAAGTCACATTACGGAATGAACCACACTATAAAATCAAGCATTTTTTCCCCATATTTTTTTTAAAATGATTTTTAAAATTATTAGTGCTTAATCGATAAAAATAATAAAGTAAGCTGTTATCTAAAATTTAACTCCAAACTTTTGCGACCACTTAACAATTAAACAAAATATGGAAATGACATTACAAAATAACCTTTCTTAAAATATTGCATAATCACATTGATACACCGAAGTTAGGCACCTTAAAGTCCTATCAGAACTTAATGGGCGACCATTTGGAAATACCAGGTGCTGTATGTGCTCTTTGCTTATCTCGCCATTGTTTCCAATCGTCTTAGGCCATCGCGCACACAAATCACTTTTTCCATAGCCACCAACGTAATAGATGCACTGTGAATAAAGCTGCTTCCAGGACTGCCAACAACCATTGTAAAAGAGTAATAAAAAATGCAAGACAGCTATATGCTCAGTCCGTAGCTGAGCAGTGGCTTGGTTCTCACCAGTTTTGGCAAATAGCAAACAGGATCTTGAACAGAAGCGTGCGTTCTATCCCAACCATCAATCCCAATCAATGGACCTGGGGTCATCTTGTCAGCATCAGACAAGGGCAAACTATTTGCCAAGATCTTTGCAGCTAATTCTACCCTATGCGACCAAGGCCATCAACTCCCCGTATTTCCTCCTATAACAGACAACACGCTATGCAACATACAAATATCTGTGCGTGAGGTCACCAAGCTAATCAAGAACCTTGATTCCAGTAAAGCAATTGGCCCTGACGGCATTTCAATTCTATGTTGAAAAAGCTTCAACCAGAATTTGCCCCATACTTACAAAACTGTTTACGCATTGCCTTAAAGAGAAATGCTTCTCCACACCCTGGAAAACCTCATTAGCATGTCCTGTATTTAAGAATTTAGGTGATAAGTCATCTCTCTCTCAGTACAGACCAATAAGTCTCCTGTGTGTCACTGGAATCAAGCAGTGTCGATTAAGAATATAACAGAGCGCGTGTGAGCGTGTGTTAAAAAATCAGTAACAGCCGAATGATAGCTAGCTAGCGAAAATATTAGGAGCAGCATCCGTTAAAGCACGTACGAAAATTAGCAAGTGTGTGCGAGCTTGTGTCACAATAAAAGGAGAGGAAAATACATCACGTGATCGAGAGGAGAAGCAAAGTGAGTTTCTGGTAAGATAGAAGTGTGAACACGAGAACAAGAAAGCGCTGGCTAGCACCGGGGTAAAGTGGCGGGAACAGAGACCTTTAAAAAGCACATGTATGTATAAAAATACTTTGAAATATAATGAAATGCGTTGTTTTAGAAGAACCACGAATAAATGCATTTGATTTGTACTTAAAAAATGCCGAATCGGATTTTAATTTCTTCCCCTTTTTATTCATTTGTTCCTATGCGATGGTGCCAGACAACGTGTGGGTCGGAGAAGTTCGAACTGTAAAGACACAGTTAAAAAGTAACGGCCACCTTACAAGGAGATGAGTGGCTATAGAATGTGTAACCCTTGCTTCAAAATTCAACGTGAGTCATCTATTATTCTTCCAAGATGATTAGATAGTCCACGTCATTCCGACTGACGAACATCCACTTGTTAGCATTTTAAAACCGTGAAGTATTTTGAGAATCGAATGTATTTTAAATATAATTGATTTTGAATTTGGAAAATTACGCACAACGCTTTGCTGTGTGGGTGTTTTTGTTTCGTGCGGTGCAGTCGATGAGAAATCGACATTTGCAAAACGAGAGAAAAAAAGCAATTGACCTAACATCAATATTATCAAATTGCTCGAATAGAGCGATGGAAATCTGCGCAGACTCGGACGCCAATATTTACAACTGAACACAGCTTGATTGCAAACTATATACAGGGTGCGTCTGGTGTTTGAAAACATTTATTACATTTTTAAGGATAATAAAATACAAACAAAATCCACCACCACCACCTCTGTGATTAAATAAAACGACATTGGTACACCATCAATACTCTTATTTAATAATTTCATTCAATAAAATCTCCCTCCCATTCAATAACAGCTACTATTTGAGACCTAAACCTTTGGCAGGCGCGTATAAAATGGCCCGCGTCGATGTTTTCCATTACTCTGACTATGGATGCTTTTAGGGAATCTTTGGTGTTGTGAGAATGTCTATTAACATCTCTCTCAACAAGGCCCTACAACGGAGTAAGGTCTACAGAGCTTGGAGGTCACAATTTGTTCAAAGTTTTTTTCGTCTGTTTTTTTAAAAGTCTCTTGGACCTCATCAAACGATTCTCAGACATACACTGGCCTCTTTTCATCACATAAGATTGCATCGAAGATTTTCATAAACAGTCCTTCGAATGGTGGCTTCGGAGACACCGATATCTTTTACAATTAGCTCCATTGACTTCTGCCGGCTCTTGTCAACGGAATTCTAAACTTGTTAGATAAACTCGTGTCTTCTAATCCTGTCAGAGAGTTTTCCACATGTATGAATGTCGTCCATACCAATTTTCAAGTCTGTAGATAAAAAATTCGTTGAGTATATAGGTTGAGAATTGTCCTCACACACATACTCACTTTTATATCTATCAACTTCTCTCTCTCTTTCTCTCTTTCTCTCTCTCTCTCTCTATCTCTCTCTCTCTCTCTCTCTCTCTCTCTCTCTCTATATATATATATATATATATATATATATATATATATATATGTATGAAATAAAATGGAGGTGGAAGGACCTGGATACTCAACGTTTCGCCCGATTTATGCGGGCTTCTTCAAGAGGGATGGTCAATGAAATCGGGCGAAACGTTGAGTATCCAGGTCCTTCCACCTCCATTTATTTTATATCGTCGGATTTAATCCAGCTCAACAATCATATATATGTCTCTCTCTCTCTCTCTCTCTCTCTCTCTCTATATATATATATATATATATATATATATATATATATATATATATATATATATATATATATATATATAGGATAGGGTAGTGGTCCTATATATATATATATATATATATATATATATATATATATATATATATATATATATAGGACCACTACCCTATCCTGATGCCTCACTATGAATTTTATAAATTCTAGCTAAATTTATCCACATCTAAAAAAACATAACCCCCCCTCTGATTTAAGAGAAATCCGAGTTAAAATAAAACTAAACTAAATTGTTTTTTAAATTAAAAATATTCGAAGCTAGCTACATCAAAACCCAACAGCCTACGAAAATATTGCCTATTATACCAGCAATAATATTTTAAACTGTTTAGGGTCATACGATTTTATCGTGTGGCGCTAACTCTAGCACACTGAATTTATGTTGTTAATTGTCTCTCCTGAACAGTGTAAGAACGTTCTCCTGGCAGCTTCTTTTAAGGTTCTCTTCTTTTCTCCAGCTTTTTTGTTCATTAAATTTGGCACCTGATGATGATTCGACTAATAATCGGAAAAGTTCATAAAGTTATATAATATTATTAATTATTTTAACACAAAAATATCATAAGTAAAATCAAAGAAAATGTATAATCAAGCAGAAGATTCATGTATATATATATATATATATATATATATATATATATATATATATATATATATATATATATATATAATTACATCTCTCTCTATATATATACACACACATATATAGATAGATATATATATTTATTACTAATGGGACGATTCCAATATTTTTCCGATTTCAATACAATTACCGATTCCGACTCCGATTCTTAAATGTGCATAAATTTTTTCAAACGTAAAATCACACATGTGACGGGGTGATCTAGAGATTTTAGTCTAATTGGAAGTTTGAATGAATAAATATTTATTATTTTATTATTACTACAAGCAATGGAAGATGTTTTATAAAAACAAAATTAAATAAAATAGATAGAGGAATCGGGTTTGGCACCGGAAAATAGGCTCAAATTTTCCCGATTCCGCAAAAAACTTCAATTTTTCTGATTTTTCGGAATCCGATTCCGATTGATCGTCCCAACACTAATATTTATGTAATTACTCTTATGATTATCATAGTCTACAAACATAACTCCTTTCCGTAGTACGACGCACAATGCTTCACACAACAACATACATCTCAAATATATATATATATATATATATATATATATATATATATATATATATATATATATATATATATATATATACTAGCATTTCGCTACAGACTCGAAATTTGATATACAGGGTACTGAGATTTGGAAAAATCGATGTGATCCGTTTTCGGCCAGAAATTTCGCAATTAAAAGGTCAAAGTTCAACGATTTGACCTTTGAGAACTCTACCAAACTCCTCCGACAATTTTCAGTCTAAACACTTGAAAGTTTAGATATAGGTTCCTTGGACATGGATCTAACTTAATAACTGGATTTGATCACAAAACAATAAATATTAAGAGGTCATAATAGGGGTCAAAGTTTTAAAAAATTACTGTTTTATTGGGGTTTTTTTTTTTTTTTGCTCAGCATACACCTCAGCATACACCTCCAAACACCCGGGCAACACCGGGCTGAAATGCTAGTATATCTATAAAAGTGAACGTGTCTGTGTGTGTATCTGTGTGTCTGACCGCTTTTTATTCTTTGTTCAACATACACCTCCAAATATCCGGGCAACGCCGGGCACTCATGCTAATATATATATATATATATATATATATATATATATATATATATATATATATATATGATTACTTCATTTAATCACATAAATCACATAAATTAATATACGAAGATATAATTTTATGCATAAATTTTTAGTATTTACTTCAAGTTAATGTAAAAAACCTAAACAATTTATTGTACTTTTCTATCAAAAACTTATTTCACTTGCAAGTGATGACGTCACCAGTTTCAGACAAAAAAAGAATGAAAAAAACTAAATTATATCATTATTTGGAATATTTTAAGGGCAGGAATATCACCAATTTAAGAGGAGGTTGTTTTACATTTATTTGCTTCCTTACGAAGGAAAAGTTAGAAACGATGTCGTTTTTTATGCGCTTAATATCCAGCACTTTCAAAAAAAGAAATTCTGGATGAAAAAATATAAGAATAGTTCCATATCTCCTTCTCTAATGACAGAACAGCTATTACACTTTGATCATATATACAAAGTGGAAGTTTTTGGAGGTATATATATATTTTTTGAAGTATATATATATATATATATATATATATATATATATATATATATGTGTGTGTGTGTGTGTGTGTGTGTGTGTGTGTAAGCTTTCGTCAGTCTTGACAGACTATGTCAACAAATTTATGTGACAAGAATTGCGCAATCTCCAATGACACTTCTCCTGAGTCTACGTTGTTAAATACCAGTGGCAAGTCGAGGTTCAGGAGGAGTGAAAACAATGCCGAGATAAGCGGAGAGCATATACAGCGCCTGGATTTCCCAAATGGCCACACATCTAGTACTAGCCAGACTCAACGTTGCTTAACTTCGATGGTTTGACGCCCATCAGGAAGTCAACGTGATTAAGCCCTATATATATATATATATATATATATATATATATATATATATATATATGACCACTACTAGAAGAATATCTGTCCCAGAACGAGTGCAGCTGATTCATTGTATCGAACAGTAGCACCACTTTTATGTGCGCTTATGAATATTAAAATTATATCGATACCTTACGGCTGACTGGGATAGCTTCCGTACATTTATATCTGATCTACCCCTGCATTCCATGTTTAAAAAGGATGTGCCTTCTATAGTATCAGACCTGACCGAATTGTTAATTGTAGGCATAGACCGATTCATACCATCCAAAAAATTCCAGCAGAAATCTAACAGCCAGCCATGATTCTCCCCAGAATGTGCTGCCGCCATCGCGCACAGAAATCACTTTTTCCATAGATACACACCACTGTAAAAGAGTAATAAAAAAATGCAAGACAGCTATATGCTCAGTCTGTTAAATCCAAAGTAGCTGAGCAGTGGCTTGGTTCCCACCAGTTTTAGCAAATAGCAAACAGGATCTTGAATAATTCTACCCTATGCGACCAAGGCCATCAACTCCCCGTATTTCCTCCTATAACAGACAACACGCTATGCAACATACAAATATCTGTGCGTGAGGTCACCAAGCTAATAAAGAACCTTGATTCCAGTAAAGCAACTGGTCCTAACGGCATTTCAATTCTATGTTGAAAAAGCTTCAACCAGAATTTACTCCATACTTACAAAACTGTTCATGCATTGCCTTAAAGAGAAATGATTCTGAACACCCTGAAAAACCTCATTAGCATGTCCTGTATTTAAGAACTCAGGTGATAAGTCATCTCCCCTTCAGTACAGACCAATAAGTCTCCTGTGTGTCATGAGTAAGTTGCTAGAATCCACCTCAGCAGAAATAACCTTCTTAGTGACATGCAATACAGTTTCCGTTCTGCTAGATTTACCGCAGATGTGCTAACGGTTATATCTCATACGATTAGTTAATCTCTTGACAAAGGCTTCCTTTCTAGGGCAATTGTTCTTGACATATCAAAGGCCTTCGACAACGTATGGCATAAAGGCCTACTTCACAAGATTTCCAGCTAGAGTATAACTGGAAATGTTTTCTCAATCATTAAATCATTTCTCTCTGATAGGCTCATAAGAGTAGTGGTTGATGGGCAGAAATCAGAGGCCCACAGTATTAATGCTGGAGTCCCTCAGGGGTTCATGCTGGGCCCAACTCTCTTCCTGATCTACATCAATGATCTCCCAAAATACATACTTAAATAATTCGTTGACATCTATGCTGATGACACGATCATCTATGGCAACACATCAAAGGCCGAAAATGACAAAATTCTCTCTGATTCTCTTTCCTTTGATCTTGAGCGCGTGGTAGAGTGGGGGAAAAGGCGGTTGGTTACTTTTAATGCATCTAAAACCAAGCTTCTATCTTTACATCATCAACGCTCTCCGCCCCATCTGGCATCAATTGAAATGGACGGCTCTTGTCTAGGGGAGGCTCCATGTTTTGATAAGCTTCTGGGCTTGACCTTTACTCCTGACCTGGAATGGAACACGTACATCAAGTCAGTTGCGAAGGTCGCTGGAAAATAGTAGGATCCTTCTGCAGCTCCAGAAGATGTCTCACTACTGATGCAATTCTCTATAAAAGCCAAAAAAATCTCTATAAAAGCCAAGTAGTCCAAAGATGGAGTACTGCTGCCACATTTGAGCAGGAGCTTCTAAAAACAGTCTATCCTATCTTGACAGAGTACAAAATAGGCTTCATGGCTTAGTGGGGGATGCCATTTTCTCTTCCTCGCAACCTCTCTCCCACAGAAGAGACGTTGTGAGCCTGTCTTTGTTTTATCGTTACTTCCATGGCAAGTGCTCGTCTGAGCTCCTATCTATGGTCCCCCCTCGCCTATCTTTCATGATAAACACCCGTCTAGCTGAAGCCAGTGGCAAAAGTTTTCCCCACTCTTTATCTGTGCAAAACCAAAACGGAGATTCCATGAACAAGGCTTCATTCTTAGAAGTACACGCCTGTGTAACTCTTTCCCGTTTGCCTGTTTCCCACCTGGCTACAACTTGGATGTCTTCAAGTCCAACATAAACAAATTCCTGATGAACGCCCTCCTTAAGTAAGACACTTTATCAAATCTCCAATACTAACGATTACTATGATACTATCCCATTGATTACTGTAAACGCAATAACTCTTATCCTCGAGTGGGTTCCGGGCCTTTATAAGTGGTGACTACATTGTGAAAAAAAAAATTGTCGCATAATGATACGAAACTATATGTTGATTCAGGGGAATGTCTGAAATTGACAACATAAAATACGCCTTAAACGAAAATAAATGTCTAATAATTATGGATAACATTCGATAAAAATCTTAAATAATCCCATAAGTGTGCCCATTTTATAAAATAATCGCATAAATGTGCCCATATTATGAAATAATGTCATTAGTGTGCCAATATTTTATAATAATCGCATAAGTGTGCCCGTATTATGAAATAATGTCATTTGTGTGCCAATATTATGAAATAATCGCATAAGTGTGCCAATATTATGAAATAATGTCAATTGTGTGCCAATATTTTAAAATAATCGCATAAGTGTGCCCTTATTATGAAATAATCGTATAAGTGTGCCCATATTATGAAATAATCGCATAAGTATGCCTATATTATTAAATAATCGCATAAGTATGCCTATATTATTAAATAATCGCATAAGTGTGTTCATGTTATGAAATAATCGCATAAGTGTTCCCATATTTTTATATAACTGTATAAGTGTGCTCATATTATGAAATAATCGCATAAGTATGCCTGTATTATAAAATAATCGCTTAAGAGTGCCCATATTATAAAATAATCGCATAAGCGTGGCTGTATTATGAAATAATCGCATAAGGTTCCATATTATGAAATAATTGCACAAATATGCCCATATTATGAAATAATCGCATAAGTGTGTTCATATTATAAAATAATCGCATAAGTGTTCCCATATTTTTTATATAACTGTATAAGTGTGCCCATATTATGAAATAATCGCATAAGTATGTCTGTATTATAAAATAATCGCTTAAGAGTGTCCATATTATAAAATAATCGCATAAGCGTGGCTGCATTATAAAATAATCGCATAAGGTTTCATATTATGAAATAATTGCACAAATATGCCCATATTATAAAATAATCGCATAAGTGTGTCCACAATTTCAAATAATCGCATAAGTATGCCAAAATTATGAAATAATTGTATAAGTGTACGCATATTATGAAATAATCGCAGGAGTGTGCCTATATTATGAAATAATCGCATAAGTGTGCCCATATTATGAAATAATCGCACAAATATGCCCGTATTATAAAATATGTTTCCAGAATTAAAAACAATAGCAACTTACAATTGTGTACGATCGTTTCAGAGACGATATCAAATTATCATATATATCAGTAGAAAGGGGTAGAGGAAGGTTGACATAAGTTACTACTCCAATGACCAATTGAATTCGACATTGAATCGATGAGTAACTCATTTCTGTATCAGAAACTGCGATATTTAATTACAAATATATATATATATATATTAATATATATATATATATATATATATATAAAACTACTTCATTTACTCACACAAATTTAATATACGAAAGTATAGATTTATGCGTAAACTTTAAGTATTTACTTCAAAAGTGCTCAATACGTAGGTAGAGCTAGTTAGTGATTTATAAAATATATATGGCGATTAAGCTACACTGAATATTCTGCGTTTCATCCACTGTAGGATTCGTCAGGCTTATGCGCGAATATATATATATATATATATGTTTTATTAACTGTTTGCTCGTATATATATATATATATATATATATATATATATATATATATATATATATATATATATACGAGCAAACAGTTAATAAAACATGTTAAAAAACACTTTGAAATGAGTTAAAAACATATTTAATCTGAAAAGGAAACACTAGATAAATGGATAGTCCTTAATCCGCGGAGTTTCGAAGAAATACTTTCCTTCTCATCAGAGGGTAGGAATTAGCAAAATGCGGGATCGGATTTTGCATGCAAAAGTATTTCATGAAACAACAAGTAAGTCAAAGATCTTACTTGAAAACAAAAAAAAAGTGAAGCAGAGGGAATATGGTGAAGAAAAAGGTGATTACACATGAATGGATGGTCTGGTGGAAGATAAAAAATCCAATGACGGTAAAATCCAAATGTATAACTTCAAGAAAGTTATATATATATATATATATATATATATATATATATATATATATATATATATATATATATATATATTCTAGCAAGGAGACCCGACGTTGAAAAATTGAATGATGATCAGCGAATGTCGCACACTCCCATATTTTTATTGTATCGAACTCAGTGAAACCGCCTATTTTTCAATCAAATCGATGGATTGCCTGCTCTAATTGGGTACCCTTATGGTGCACCGAGAGAAAGCTTCACAGGCTTCCGTAGTGACTTAATCCATAATGCATATATAAATCCACAGTATATTCGCCGGGTTTATATAATCGCTTTTAATAATAAGAATGCTATTTATATCAATATTTATTTTAACAGGCATGTAAAGACTTAAGTAGGCAAGCAGTATAAACACCTAAAGAAAAGGCAGCTTTTTTCGCCCGATGAGATCTTAGTTATCAATGATTACAAATTTAAACATTATCATGCCAGTACAGCGAAGCTTTACCTGTCATTATAAATGCTCTTTATATATATATATATATATATATATATATATATATATATATATATATATATATATATATATATATATATATGGAAGAAGACATTAAAATAAGATAGTAAGGTACACCCGGACTTTAACAGGGGGATCATTCGATCTGTATTCGAATGTTCTACCACTACGCAACATTTCCACCTTATAATAAATCTTTTTTTTCTTTTTAAGAAGAAATGATTTGCTAAGATTTTATTATCTCCCTTGGTCGTTGTAACGTAAAATATTCCCCTGTGAAAATTATTATTTTTTAAAATAAAATAAATATGTATTAGATACGTTTGAAGCCAAAACAACGCATTATTACAAAGTAAATAGATATTTATTTTGTTTGAAATTTATATTGAAATTTATAAATTTATTTCGAAGATACACTTCATCATCAGTATGTCTTTCTTTGTTTTTATTTATAAGAGAGAAACGCTATTTTAAAGATCAGATTTTTTCGATTTTCGATACTTATCGGATAAATTTCTGTACAAAGCATATCTAAAACCAGACATATAAATTAGCTTTGTGTGAAATTTTCAAAAGATAGGCTGAACCGTTTCGGAACCTATAAGAAAGGAATTCACACACAAACACACATACAAAGTAACTTTTATATAATAGTAGAGATTAATATGCATACATGTTTCTGTTATGATTTCTAGTCGGAGATCCTACGTCATCTGGCTAGCAGATCGGGATTACTTCTCGAAGTACGGGAATACTTCTTGAAATACTTTGGATCTGCTAGCTTGATGACGCAGGATCTTCGACTAGGGTTCACTACAGAAACATTCAATTTATTTAAATCTCCAATCATATTTCTTTTCAATTTATAACATTCGATTTCTTCTGACAGCTGGCAAACGATTTGTTTACGGTTCACTACATGTAGTTCATGAATGAGTGATTCTTTTGCAATCAGAAAACAACGCAGAAAAAAAAGTGCATTAAATAATCCAATCGTTTAGGCGTGTACTCCTATTGTCATGAATTTAAAATTGAAAGACGGATTTTCGAGTAGGGGGTGGGATAGTAAAGTTTATCATCGAGATTCTCCACAGAAAAAGGGCAGTGTACTCGAATCATAGGAAGGCTTATTGACACGCAAATTCCAGAGAAAGTCAACGCGCGTTACACACACACACACACACACACACACACACACACACACACACACACACACACACACACACACACACACACACACACACACACACACAAACACAAATAAAATTATATGTAAGTAAAAGAGTTTTAAATGCAAAAATCAAGTATCATGGTTCAGTTCTGCTCTAAAAGAAACATTCATTTCGAAAGCGCTCTTGTCTTATAAAAGAATCTACCGTTGATTTTATAGGCTGGACCTTTCTGCTTGTACGGTGATAAAACTTCTCAAATGCACGTATGATGTTAGGTTGTATAAAAGTGTTAACTTTGGTCAAAATCGGAAATCTCAACTTTAATCGATTTTTTGCGATTTTCGATACTTATCGGACGCATTCTGATATCAAAAGCTATCTTAAACACTCGCAGACATGTCGAGTATCTTCCCGTGAAAGTTAAAAATAAATAGGCCCAACCGTTTCCGAGTTCATAGGAAACTCTCCCTCCCTCTTACACACATGCACACGGAAACAAAATTCCTTTTTATATAAATCTGAACTTAAATATATTTCTCATTCCGTAGAATTTCCACAGATCCTGCTAGTATAAATTGTTGCAAATTAAAAAAAAAAAAATTTCAAAAAATTGATTATTTTTAATTCCAATTATTTTAGAATTTTAATAGTAAAACATCCATTTTACTTAATATTTCATTTATATTTAAAAATTACAATTATAAGCATTGATCTGAAAAAGATTTTATGTTTCATTTTTTTTTTGTTTTGACCGTTTAGTAAAAGAGAAAAAAAATTTACTTTACGGTGGCCTACAGTTACGCATTCGAAATAGCCGTCAGTATGTAAAATGTTTCACATTTACCGAGAGATTATTTACTATTATATATAACAAATACTGACCCAACGGGTCACTGGTGCTCTATTTATAGAAGTGACGTTGCTAGCTTGTCTCTGCTCTATCGTTACTTTTTGAAAAGTGCGCGCCTGAGCTCCAATCTATGCCCCCTTGCCAAACTTTCACAAAAAACACATTCGTCTAGCTAAGACCAGTGCTCGTCTGAGCTCTAATATCTGGTCCCCCCCTCGTCAATCTTTCGCGATAAACACCCGTCTAGCTGAAACTACTGTCATTAATTTTCCCCACTCTTTATCTGTGCCTAAATCAAAACGTAGATTCCATGAACAAAGCTTCTTTCTTAGAATTGCACGCCTGTGAAACACTCTTCCGTTTGCCTGTTTCCCACCTGACTACAACTTGGATGTTTTAAAGTCCAACATAAAAAAATCCTGATGAACCCCCCCCCTTACGTAAGACACTTAAACAAATCTTCAATACTAACGATTACTACGATACTATCCCATTGATTACTGTGCACGCAATAACCCTTATCCCCTAGTGGCTTCCGGGCCTGGATAAGTGGTGACCTCCATGTAAAAAACACACACACAAAAAAAAACCACTATCAATAATTTCGCTTACTCTCTATCTGTGCCTAATTCTAAACGTGGATTTCATGAACAAAGCTTTTTTTTTAGAACTGCCCGCCTGTAGAACTCTTTCCAGCTGACACTGTCGTGAAGTCCAAAGTAAACAAGCTGAACTGTCCTCATAAATAATCAAATTATACCAAATGCCCACTACTAACGATTAGTACACTATTGTCCCAATGACTCACGTACACTCATGAACCCTTATCCTCGAATGGCCTTTGGACCTTGATGAGTAGTGACTTCTTTGAAAAAAAAGACAGCAACTATGTTTCAATCAGATGTGATAAAATAAAATGATTAGAAATATAAAACGAAGCGAGCAATAAAAATAAATAAATAAATAAATAAATAAATAAATAATCGTTTAATATTTACCGTTCCGAAAGAGTCGGTTACTTTCCAGTACAAGTGGTCGAGGTCATCATCGTCCATAGTTTCCACGAAGCTTTCTCCGCTGTGATGGCTGCCAGAGCCCGAGTGCGAGAGCCGGCGTTGCTCCTTTCCTCTTTACTTTCGCTTTCGAACTAAGAAGATTCGGTGTATTTCGTTTGCAATGTGTCACCATTTCACTACCAAATCACATCTTCCTCCCCTTCGCTTCCTTTCCTCTCCCCACTCCCACCCTCTCTCTCTCATTTATACTCTGTCTCCGCCTTCGTCATAGCCATTGGGAGATATACATGTTAGTTAACCGCGCCATGGGCATTCGTCACGCTCCAATAACTCTCCACAAATGTCGCAATTGCTTTGGATGTAATCGATCATTAATAAAACAAACAAAAGAAAGAGAAAAAAGGCAGAAAAAAACAAAACAAAAAAACAAACAAACACAGAGACAATAAAAAACGCTGTAAAATGACACCACATGTTGGATAACAGAATACAAGAACACCATGACAATAACGAGTAATTCCTTTATTTATTTTTTACCAGGAAAGTCATCGCACATCCAGGCCCAAATGCCACTCAATGATAAGGGTTAATATGTGCCAGATAGTTGGAGAGACAACATCGTGATGATCGGTTATGGTGGAACTTTGATAGGATTTGATTTTTTAAAAGGACAGTTGAGCAGATGTAGAGCAATTTAATGGTTTTTTTTTTTTTAGTTATTTTATTTTTTTAATAGAACCCGACAAGTTATTCCTTAGGCACCAACATCAACTGTAATCATCTGGTCCCTCTTGATTTTGCGATGGGAGTTTAGTTCTGTGCAGTTCTAGGAGGTTCACCTTCCCAATCCTTGCTTTCTCTCTTTGAGAAGAGGTTGGTTTCTGGCCGATCGCATAAGGCGCCCTTACCAGGGAATGCCAACGGAGTTGCCCAGGCAACTTTTGCAGGTCGCAGTGTCCCTTTTTGGGGGCGCTGACTTTTCACTCTCACTTTCCGACACTGGTGTCTAAGTTTTTGCAGTGGAAGAGAACTAAATAGCAAGCACATCTGGCCTTCAATAGAGATTCGAGTGTAGTATCTGTTCTGATACTACCCTCAAGTTAATTTGTCCTTAGTTAATGTAAGAGAAACCTTCCTCTACTAAGCCAGTTTTTATTTTTTAACTACATCCAGAGTGACCCATTTCGGGGAGCTGATTTTCCTCCCCATTAAAAACAACCTCGTGTCACATATTGGCCTTATTTGCAGAATGTCCCTACCATATGGTGGGTCTAATGTAGAGACATATTCCATGAACATGGTGATCTTGAGGGTCAGGGTTGAATGCCAAGTCAGAGTAACCTTTAATCGCGAAATAATCTTTTGCTTTGCTTGAGAGTAAATGCGCAAGTTTAAACGATCTGTTGATCACATTTCCGGGTCGCAGTGGATGCTGCACGATAAATATTCGTAATGAAATATGTCTTTAATCTGTCGCAGCGCGATAGGCGCTCTTCTCTGTCTAGACGTCCTCTAAACTGACGCATATCTTGAAATGTTTCGGCCTACACAAGCTCACCGACAAATCTTGGATTGAATCTGTAGAACGAGATTGATTCAGCACTCGAATAATTTGAATGCAAGAATTATAATCGCTTGATCGCAGGTTTTTTTTTTTAGCTCTTTTCACCCAAACAAGTCATATTGCCACTTGGACTAAGAGACTACGATTTGGGATCGTGTCTAACAAGGGAAATTTCTGCAGATTAGTACAGTAAGGGGAGCAGGAAACAGGGAGGGAATTTTCGAATCTGGCAAAAAATATTAGAGTAGAAAGCTTTCCGGAAACTAGGGACCTCAACAGTGAATGGGGTGGGATTTTGTTGCTTGTCAGGTTAGTCGGGAGTAGTTACGTCGAGTGCTATGAGTTTATCAGAGCACACTCCATTGGAGATTGGAGATGGCCGATAGTGCGAGACTGTTTTTTTTTTTCATCAATTACTTTCTAACCTCTTCATCGTTACTAGTGTGTCATATATTTCACACACACACACACACACACACACACACACACACACACACACACACAACCACACATGTAACAGAGCCGCATATTTAGCAGCAGCTGCATGACACTTATGCAAATTACCAAGCCGTTGCGCGATCTGACGTCACAGCTATGGAAGAGAAGGGGGAAAAAGTAGAGAGAAAAAGACACCGCGTGGCAAGATGATCGGCAAGTCTTGTCGTTGTGAGATGGACGAGTGGCCACGTGGGGATGTGAGGAACTGAAGAGTACGCGTCGAGACGACAGGATTTTATAAACTACACGGTGAACTAAGAAACTTTGAAAACAAGATGCTATACGTTATTTTGGGAAGTACCATTAATATAGGCCTTTTATTTCAAATAGACATAAATGAGTCGAATTTCTCTCCTTTTTTTTGTTTCTTTGCGACTGTTTAAGACCCAACGTGTTGGATCCGAGTGTTAAAATATAATGACACCGTTGAAGAAGATAATTGACAACGTTACACACACACACACACACACACACACACACACACACACACACACACACACACACACACACACACACACACAGGGGATTGCTGACGGTGCTACTCGGGAAAGTTTAAATAGGCCAGAGTGCTATGGTTTGATTCTCCTCCACTTTCCGACTTCGTTCCCATCTCATCTTGCTGCGGCAACAATGGTGGATATGGCAGTCAATATTCTGATCTCGACAACCAGTCCGGCAGAAACTGCAACATTTTCTGTGACACCCTCCCAGGCCTTGCCTCTGCTTTTTTAGGGTAGAGTTAGTTTATTGCACACTGCCTGACGCGCCTTGACCGAGGAATGCTGACATGAACGTTCAGGATATTTTTAAGAGGCAACCCTACTCCTTTTTTAAGGGAGGGCTTTATTCTTCTCATCTTCTGGCATTTTGCTACATGTTTCTGAGATTAAAATGTTAAATCCCGTTATTATTGGAGTGGCAGTCACTAGTGACATTTGTATTCTGTCTAGTGGCGATAGTGGACAACTGCCAGTTGAGAATCCGATAGTGTATTGTTAGTTGCACGAGGCACTGAAGCTAATTTAATTGGGTAGAATTCTTTTCATGGGCGCTGGCTTGATTCTCCGCTTCCAACCTTGTGTCACATCTGTCTGTAATAAATACTGCATTGGTTAGCTTTCTTAGCAGTCCAGTGGCGATAATGGATACGTACCATTCCAACATCTGATAGTGACAATCCGTCTGACAGAAATGGGACATTTCGCTGGTTTGTCATGCTAAGGTATTCGTCTTAGGTAGTCCTGGATATAAGGTTCTGAGTTAACAGTAACAGAATTTCCAACATTATCTTCAAAATGTAAAGTCCAATCAGTTTAATTTCCTATAGCACACCATATTGTTGCTTTTTGGCTATGCAGTGGCTATTTCATGCAGTTCTTTAGGATTTCTCCAACCCAATAGCAACATTTCTGTTTATTAACTGTTCAATCCAGATAAAAATAGATTCAATTCCTCGTTTAAAAAATCAGGTTGTAATTGGTTTCAATAATCTCTTTCACCTGGCTGAAGCGTTTGTGTGATTGCTAATCTGTATGGATGGAAATAGAGCTTTTCATGTAAGATGTGCCTTGTAGAGCGAACACTAATTCCAAGAACGGCAAAATGTTTCCAAGCAGATCGCTTCGAACTATTGAGAATAGCTTCTATTGAGAATAGCAAGTTACTTTTCACGCAGTTCTCGTATGCAAAAATATTATGTTTAATTGTCCACGTTTAAAACTTTTAACCGAAAAAAAAAAATGGTTGTAAAATTTCAAAATGGTATGTCTTTGAAAAAAATGGTATCTATTTGATGTATTTCTAATAATATAGAGCAGAGATAGAAATTTTCTTAACTCCTGTTGTTTTTGCCCCACTCTGGCCAGAATATATATATATATATATATATATATATATATATATATATGCATATATGTGTATATATATATATATATATATACATATATATATATATACATATATATATATATATATATATATATATATATATATATAGAGAGAGAGAGAGAGAGAGAGAGAGAGCGAAACTCGAGTTTTGGACTTCCGGTTTATGGGCTTTCTTGGCTCTACTGAGCTGCGACGTTGTCTGGCTGTGGAAATAATTATATATCCTCTTAAATTCTGAAGAATATATATATATATATATATATATATATATATATATATATATGAAAAAGTCTATATTTCAAATTTGAAGACGTTGAGCATATGTTTATTACATTGAGATGCAAAGTTCTCTTTTCTCCTCTCTCCCTGTCTTTCTCTCTCTCTCCACACACACACACACACACGCCACACACACACACACACACACACACACACACATATATATATATATATATATATATATATATTGTGTACAGAAAGTTGTTAGTTGAGACAGATCATTGGTACCGTCGGTTTCAAGCCCGATAATAAGGCCCGTTTAAGGTATTGGCTGAAGAGAGCTTGATAAGGATACCTTAAACGGGCCTTATTATCGGGCTTGAAACCGACGGTACCAATGATCTGTCTCAACTAACAATTTTCTGTACACAAAATATAAATACGCTCTTAAAATTTGGATTTTCCTTTTAATTGAGCACTCTGCTGGAATTCTTTTTCCAAGAAAACTAATCATATATATATATATATATATATATATATATATATATATATATATAGTCATCAACATACAGTACTGTTTCGCTGTTTCATAGCTCATCAATGCGGCAAATGCCTCTAGTCAGGATCGAAACCCGCCTGAATGACACTCAAGGCTTCTCACCATTACGCTATACGGCTGCCGCTGTGTGGATAATGAATAAGCGATTTTTGGACATCATCCAAATGCCTCCGCTCGATTTGTTTACACAAAGAGCTGCGCTTAATACGCTAATGGTAGTTTGTATATCACTTCCCGATATGCTCAACCCAAGGTAGGAAGCATTATATATATATATATGTGTGTGTGTGTGTGTGTGTGTGTGTGTGTGTGTGTGTGTGTGTGTGTGTGTGTGGAAATCACCCAAAGCATGAGGAATTTTTTAAAAAAGAGTGAAAACTATAAAAAAAACAAAAAACAATTGATCATGTACGGAGTAAGATTAGCCGAAAGACAATGGGGACCTTGTTCACGAAAAGTTGCAAAGGTCATTAGAAATAGAACAGTGAATAAAGATGTAGTAGTGGTGGAGTAGTGGTGGAGGACAAATAACCGGACATAAAAATCAATATACTTAGCGTTACTTTATCGACACTTTTAGGAGTGAGAGTAAGTTTCGCGACGGTTTACGACAGTTTACGGACAGTTTTGGGTGTTTAACTTGACGACCGTTACAGTTGGGTATAGTTGAAAGGTTGTGGCTTGGTCCAAATCAGGAGAATTTCGATGTCTTAGATGAGAGGATGATATGGTCAACCAACCGACGAACATGGCTTGGACAGATGACTAAAAGTGTGTACCGTAACTGACTCTTACCACGATTGGTTCACACAAACGCCAAGAGTCCGACTGATATGTATAGAACGTCTCGGAATCCTTTGTTTCTCTTGAATTTGTTTATGTTTTTTTTACTTATAACGAGTAGATAAGAGAACATGAAGAACAAAACTACGATACATAGTTCTATGGTTAGGGTTATAGAGCAGGGGAGTACATGGCCTCACAATAAGTACATTTGATTTTTTGTCTAAAGAAAATACCCACAGCCATGGGAGAAATAGTATAGAAATAAGAGGAAGTTAATTTCTTATATTCAAAGCAACTGCTATATATAATTGACCTCACGTCAGTAGCGATTCAGTTAGCTAGTGCGAATTTTGATAAGGGCCACTCTTAGTGCATATCAGCATAATCAAGATCTGTAAAATTAAACCGTTATCGGAGCTGAATGAAAGATAGGCACCAAGACAAGGGCAACAGGCCAAGAGCTGTATCCCAAAACAAAGTAGAACGATGAAATGACGTAACGTTTTTAGCTGAGAGAAACAAAAGTTGTAAAATAGGCTATCGTTCGGGAAGCCATATGCGAACGAACCACGGCCCAATAAAATGTAGAATAATCCGAGTCGAATATTACTTTGATATTTGCCCGTCTGCGTCGCTCATTTCGTTAACTTAGAAAGCAAAGTATGAAAATTAGATAATTATTATGATAACAATAGTCTTACTCTCCTACGTAAATTCTCTCAAATTAAAATCTTTGACAGCACACCCAGTAAACGTATCCTTTAGTCATTTTTCTGCATGAAAAGAAGCGAAAAATTAAGACGAAGAGAAAAGTACACTGGTCGTTAGCTATTAAAACGGAAGAAAAAAATTGACTTACATTAGAAAGTTTCATGGCAAGTGCTCGTCTGAGCTCCAATCTATGGTCTCTCCTCGCCAAACTTTCACGAGAAACACTCGTCTAGCTGAAAACACTATCAATAATTTCCTTCACTCTTTACCTGTGCCTAAACCTAAACGTAGATTCCATGAACAAAGCTTCTTTGTTAGAACTGCACACCTGTGGAACTCTCTTCCGTTTGCCTGCTTTCCACCATACTACAATATGGCCGTCCTCAAGTCCAATGTAAACAATTTCTTGATGAGCCGTTCCCCTTAAGTAATCCAATTTACCAACTAACGATTACGATATTTTCCTATTGACTAATGTACACTTTATAACCTTACTTACAATAATGTTACATTTATTATTAACTAAATCCCTTTCTCTACAATAAAAATAATGTGTATTATTTGTATATAAATACATATATATATACTTTCATCTAGTCACTATTTGTGAGTAAACAGATACGTTTTTCTAACTCGGAAGGGTAGCCTATAAAACAACAGACAACATTTTTTGTTACAAACGAAACGTGCATTAAACGGGAAGAAAAGAAATGTAGACATTAACCGAAATAGAGAAAAAATTTATGACTCTGGCCTGAGTCTTTTTTTTTTTTTTTAAATACAAACCAACTAGTATATAAACTCTGTAGGCAGATAGGTCTTTAGTTCTTTCCCACCACAAGAACTTAGGAGGTACCAGTGCCAGAAAGTGGGATTTGGAAGTCAGCGCCACCGAGGAAGAGTACTCTGAGCTGCAAAAAGTGCCTGGGAAGCCCTGTCGGCATTCATCAGTGAGGGCGTCTCAGGCGATTAGCAATAAACTAATTCCTTCTCAAAGAGAGAAGACCATGGCCTGAATGAGTGGATCTCATAGAACTGCGTAAAACTAAGCTCTCTGCCAAATCGATAGGGACTGGATAATTACAAGAATGGTCCAGTCTCTGTTGGTTTTGGGCGCCGAGGATAAAAATCCCTCTGTAGTCGAATACATAACTTCATCGAGCATGTTACATGGAACAATTTCCACGATATTGTAAGCGATATATACCGTAAAAATATATTATTTTTTATTTTATATAAATTCTAATATACGATGGTCTTTCCAAAAATAAAGCTTTCTATTTTTTTAATTAAAAAAGTTAAAGATTTACGAAGACGGTAGTGGTGCCATTAAAACGAGCAGCATTTTGTGCTCCAGAATCCATTTTTCTACATAGACACCACCATTCTCAATGCATTTTTGCTAGCGATGAACGACGTCTGTGCATGAGCGTCCGGAGAGCAATTTGTCATATCAGGGTTATTCCAAAGGAAAAGCTTTCTATTTTTTTAACTCAAAAAGTTGAAGCAGTACGAAGGCGAGAGTGATTAACTTAGAATGGGTGAGATTTTGTTTTCTAGAATTTATTTTTCTACATATTCACAACCATTCTCAATGCATTTTTGCCAGAAATTCAATGACTAATCTCTGATAAGGGTTGCTTTCTTACAGTTTCACACCTCCAATATTTGCAACGATAAAATAAAAATTTCAGGTCACGAATGCAAAACTTCAATAATCATAACAATGCTTTGCTCGGACCCTATTTGCTTTATTTAACTTTATATATATATATATATATATATATATATATATATATATATATATATATATATATATATATTAAAAGGTTTGGTTCATGCCCAGTAACTTACATATAAAATTTCAAGTTTTTATACCCAAAATTGGCGGAGGCGTTTGGTAGAATCTGCAAAGGTCAATTCTTTCAACTTTGACCTCTTGGTAGCCACATTTTCGATCAAAAACAGATTAAAAAGCTTGCTACATATCTGAATACCCTTTATGTAAAATTTAAAATGTTTAGACCCAAAACTGGCTGAATTGTTTACTGGAGACCGCAAAAGTTAAATCTTTTGAACTTTGACACTTTGGCAGCCAAATTTTCGGCCAAAAACCGATTAAAAATGTTGCTCTATTTCTGAATACACTTTATGTATAATTTCATTTTTTTAGACAAAAAAAAAAGGTCATTTTAAAATGACTCCTACGAATTTATTGTTTTGGCCTTAGACCATATTAAAATGTTTGAACCATGTCCAAGTAACCTATATTTAAATTTAAGGGTTTAGACCCAAAATTGGCAGAGGAGTTTGATAGAGTTTTCAAAAGTCAAATCATTTAATTTTAACCCCTTGTCAGCCAAATTTCTGGCCGAAAACTGATTAAAAAGATTTTCCCAAATCTCATTACCCCTTACGTAAAATTTCGAGCCTGTAGAATGAAAATTGACAGAGTAGTTTGGTAGGGAAATGTACGCATACAGACACGCACACACAGGGAATATTTCACTTTCATATATATATATATATATATAATATTATTAATTATATTATATTATATATTAATTATTATTAATTTATGATATATATATATATATATATATATATATATATATATATATATATATATATATATATATATATACAAGTTAGAAAAGTATTTCATCCAAGGCATGAAAATTGTTAAACAAAATGTTTTTACTATAGGCTTTAAAAATAAAGGTACAAGATCCAATTTGAAATTTATTTATCTTTAAAGTGCACTTTTATGAATTTTACAAAGTAAGGTATAAACATTTAATACCTTACTTTGTAAAATTTATAAAAGTGCACTTTGAAGATAAATAAATTTCAAATTGAATCTTGTACCTTTATTTTTAAAGCCTATAGTAAAACATTTTGTTTAACAATTTTCATGCCTTGGATGAAATGCTTTTCTAACTTGTATCGTATCTTTTTAAGATTATATTTTATTTAATTTATTAATTTGGATTAAAAAAAATGAATGTGGTTTTGCATGTATTTATAAAAACTCTCCTACTCTCTATTTTAGATTGTATTTCTCCTCACACCACAACTCATTTTTGCTACACTCTCTTTGTATTATTACAGGTCTGAATATTCTCTCTGTTTCTGTTTTTATTTCTCCTCACACCACACTTTTTTTTGCAACTCCCTCTTTTGAGGGAATGTCTGAATGATGAGAAAATCTGAATTTTTTAACAAAAACTTAAAAATACTTTTTTTAGATTAAATTTTTAAAAATTTCTTTCAGATTAGAAAATCTTTACAATTTAATACGGAACATATTTCATATAGGTTTCATTAAAAATATTCAGTAGATAACGAGAAAAATAGAGATGAAAATTTCAAAAAGACTGTATAACTGGTTACGCTCAATAGTAGTCCTCACCAGCGAAAATCTTTGTTATTGTTATTATTATTATTATTATTATCATTATTATTATTATTATTATTATTATTATTATTATTATCATTATTATTATTATTATTATTATTATTATTATTATTATTATTATTATTATTATTATTATTATTTAAAACATTTTGTGTCCCACTCTTTCGCGCGAGGACTAATATATAATAAAAAGTTAAAAAAATTTTTTTTTCATAATATTATTTTGTATTCCTACCCGTCACCAATTGAAAACGAATAAAGAAAAGTTATAAGCTTTTATACTTTTCGTATTCTTTTTTATACATTTCCATTCATATATATATATATATATATATATATATATATATATATATATATATATATATATATATAGCGTGAGAGAGAGAGAGAGAGAGAGAGAGAGTGAGAGTGAGAGAGAGAGAGCGAGAGAGTGAAAGAGAGTTAGAGAATAGAAATTGCTCCAGATAGGACATGAAATTATTTGATGCAATGAGCTAAAAAAATATCACTTAATTTTCAAAAACTAACCAACGATTAATATTATATTTATATATTTCAACACAGAAAACATCAATTCTTCCTTCTTTGCCAAAATCGTTTCTCATGGAATGTGATGACTAAAGTACAAACATAAGGAAAGTGAAATTTACGAAACTGCCCAAAATATGTAGTTATTTCTTTTATTTAAAAACTAGTTCATATCTAAGAATTTATTCTTTTTCAAATGTTATCCGAAAACACAAATTTCATGTTTTGATGGCATCGTTGAACTTTATAAACAAACGCGCGCTGACAACGCTCAAGTACGCAAAAGTATACCGTTTACTCTCTGAGTAATTGGTAAGGTGCGTTGCACACTATCAGAAAAAAGCATAGGGAGTTACTTATGGCGCGCGTGCACCCACACACATACACATTTAACATTGTCCGGGAGCCAACACGTTGTAACCTCAGTCGCACAACAGACAAAAAAATAGAAAAGATCTGTACAACGACATTTATTTCTTCATTCTCTTGTTGCCGCTGTGACGTCCCTCGTGTGGTTTTCTCGAACGCATTTCACACCTCTCACGTGATCTCGAACGTTATTCTTGTCACAAACGTGATTTCGTTTATAAAGTCTTTATTTTTCCCTACCGCTGACGTCATTTACATATAGCCCTCACACGCACACATACACACACACATACACACAAACACATATATGTTGCATCGCTGTAGTTACCTAGATGTAAATCACCTGAATCTCCGGACGGTGTTTATCAAAAAGTGCTGAATGACAATCAGAGCGTTGTTATATCATATTTATTTATATAAACATTATTAACTAAATATGTGCATACATGTTTCTGCTGCCAGCCCTTTAGAAAATACCGTTATCTGTTACTGGATCCGACCCTATGACACTGATTCTTTAAATGAAATTGCAGCAAAAATGTGCATGCACGCATGCGGAAATAATGTTTTGATAAATAAAAAATACAATATATATATATACTAGCAAAAGTACTCGTCGTTTACGGGGTTCAAAAACAGCTTACAGAAAATGGACTCTGATTTATTAAAGTATGATAGGTTGGTTGGTTGTTTTTGTTTTACGGCATATCAACCCTTTTCGGGTTATTTAATACCGAATCAAAAGATTTTGAAGAAACACTTTTTAATAGAATATATTTGTTGTTTTCAAGTCAGTTTCTATTTAACCCATAGTTGGAACCCTAACAGGTACTATCACTCCGGGTCAGAGTGGACCTGGGACCAATGGTAATTAAAGGGTGGCTCCGTACTCCCCAAAGCCCGCAAGCTGGGGCCTCACCACTGGATATAGTTTAAGGTCATATCCAGGGCCCCCATTGAGTGACTTTTATCCTCTGCAGGGAGGCAGTCGATGTATTCTGATGCCCCATCGACAGGGCCTAAAGTATGATAGGTTATGAAAAGGAAGGGTTGTAAAGAGATAGCTTCGAATTTGCGGGTATCAAAACCAAACCAAAATATGATGAAAGTAAAAATAAAATAGATAAACCCCATAATTTATTATACCATACCTGTTCACACTGAAACACTTATCACAATATTCTCTGGATCTATATTAAAAAACCTTGTCAAACTTTGTGACATATTTCCATTCTATGGAGGTCAGGTGCGAACGAACACCCCATAATTTTATTATACCATATTTCTCCAAACTGAAACATAATTATCAAAGTATACTTACGTAGATAGATATGAAAAGTCTTTATTAAAGTTTGTGCCTATTTCCATTCTATGGAGGCCAGGCACGAACGCAGACCCCACAATTTTATTATACCATCCCTATTTAAGTTGAAACATACTTATCAAAGTATTCTTATGTACATCTATATCAAAAACAATTGTAAACGTTTTTTTTTTAATTTTTAAATTTTTTATTTCCATATTTTGTGGACTAGGCGCGAACGAAGACCCCACAATTTAAAGGAACCACCGTTCTGCCAGATCAAACATACCCATTCCTGTGTCTCGATGCATTTTTTATCATTATATGTAATCAGTTTTTTTTAAATAGTTAACCATATAGGAGTCTATTCGTGACCACACACACACGCACACACACACACACATACACACACATTCAGCTTTATATTATATTATATTATATTATGTATATATATATATATATATATATATATATATATATATATATATATATATACTAGAAGGGGAGTAACTTTGCCCAGACGTAAAATACGCTTAAATACGATATTTTAATCTGTCCAGATTTCGTATATATTAGTATAGAGTCGTGATTTCTAAAGTAAAATAAAATGTATTTGGGTGCCATCAGCTAGAATGAAAACCTAAAGCAACACTGTAGCATTCAAAGCTGGCGACGTTACCACTGTACCCACGTGACACGCATATGAACTGATTAAAAATTAATAATAAACTAAGCTGAATATACAAAATGTATAAAGATTTTTCAATTTTGACCTATTTTTGATCCCTTAAAAACTATTTTAACCGGCTAAAGACTCATAAAAAGAACGGCCAGTAAAAATCATATCATTCGAGGTCCCTAGTGACGCTCTGCGAGGTTCGGAAGAGACAGAGTTTGAATATATGGAGATAAACAGTCAGATATATAGCCTTATATATATATATATATATATATATATATATATATATATATATATATATATGTGTGTGTGTGTGTGGGTGGGTGTGTGTGTGTGTGTGTGCGTGTATTTAATTATAAAAGTCTGTGGACGGTCCGGGCGTCAGTGCTTTCTTGAATCCTGAATTCTAATAAAGTCGTATTCTTGTCTATTTGTTACAAATTCAAATAAAAAACAGTCTGGATATTTTAAAAATGAAAACTTATTTTTTTAAAACATCAAATGAAAAATAAAAAAAAGTTTTGTTTTTTTATATATAAACCCATTCGAAGCTGGCATTTATAATAGTATGTAATATAATATATAATAAAAAGAAAATAAAAATTAACAATTATAATAATATTTATATATATATATATATATATATATATATATATATATATATATATATACAGGTAAAAATCAAAATTACTTAATATAATAATAGTTAGTCCCAGAAATGAAAGATTAAATTAAGAGTCGGGGTTAATGCTGTAAAAAAAAATACGTACACTGAGATTGAAATGATCAATTAGCTTTTAAATTTTACAAGAAGTCTAAATTCATCATTATTTGTTTGTTTACGATTTAATTAATTAGGTACAAAAGGTACACTGTTTCACAAATTAATTTTCTTACTGAAGATGGACTTGTATACACTTTTATTCCAGCATAATTTCTATTCAAAAGAAATCAACATTCAATTAATATCCTCATTTGCATATTATATTAAAGAAAATCTATTTTAATAATTAAATCTATTTCATTAATTATTTGTTGTAATAGAATCGTTTTAATTGTTCTATTTAGAAATATTATTTTAAGTTGATTTATTTAATTTATCGTTAATTTAATTTATGTTAAATTCAATTTATTTTCAATTATTCATAAGTGACAACAGTTGCGTTTAAAACCGGAAGTGAGTTATTTATTTAAGCTATAATAATTATTACCCGTTTTAGCTATGAAAGTTACTTCACGTTTTATTTTCATAAGCCAAGATGAATGTGTTTCATCCTTCGCTAAATCCAACATGTGATCATATTTCGTACAATGGTGAAGTATTCAGTGTATCTTAAATGGTATGTGACTAATCCCTCCGCCTGACAATATGTTTCGAGCAGGCAACGCCGAGTATATATATATATATATATATATATATATATATATATATATATATATATATATATATATATATATATGATGAAAATAATGGAAATAGTATTCCGACAAAATAGAAAAAATAAAAAGGAACAAACCGTATTATGTGTTCATCAACGTTTCGTCTTTATTTCGAGACTTCTCGAAATAAAGACGAAACGTTGATGAACACATAATACGGTTTGTTCCTTTTTATTTTTTCTATTTTGTCGGAATACTATTTCCATTATTTTCATCATTCTGTTAAAATGGAACACCAAACTTTTAAGCAAAAATTGCGGCAATACAAAAAAATACCAATCGCTGCCAACTCTCACAACAACAGGAGAACTTTTTTGCTTAAATGTATGCAAGAAAAAATTATAAATTCATCCAGAGGAAGTCTCGAAATAAAGACGAAACGTTGATGAACACATAATACGGTTTGTTCCTTTTTATTTTCTCTCTCTCTCTCTCTCTCTCTCTCTCTCTCTCTCTCTCTATATATATATATATATATATATATATATATATATATATATATATATATAAAATTCGTAAAGGGTGAAATATAATTGAATAAACATATTCTTCCCTTAAGTATATAGACATAAATAAGCAAACGAACACATATAGAAAGAAATCTACATGAAACTGAGAAGCTTGTCCAGGAGAAATTTTACGGTGAAAGGCAAAGGAAATATTTCTGAATTTCTACGCATAACGTCATGAAGGTACAATACCTTTAAAACTTCAAATTTATCCCATTTTTATCGTATGTAAATAATATGGATCAAAATTACCGGAGAAAACAATACTAGTGGAAGGAAGACGTAAATGGATGGTAACCTTTAACGCCAGTAAGACTAAGTTGCTCTCCTTTAACAATTACAATGAGCCTCTGCAACCACCGATATTCATGACAAATAACACCCTACATGAGAATTCTTCCTTCAAAATCCTTAGCTTAACATTCACAGGCAATATGAGCTGGAACAAATACATTGAGGACATTGCGAAGGCTGCTGCAAAAACGTGGGTTCCCACTATCGTTCTAGAAATCTACTCACACTTGAGAGTATCCTGGACCTCTACAAGGTCGCCATTCGCATAAAGTATTATTGCCACATCTGAACTAGTGCGTCTACCACTAGTCTCTTCCTCTTAGGTAGAATAAAAAACTCTCCAATTTAATAGGTCCCACTTTGTGAATTAGACCCCAACCTCTGTCACATCACTGCAATGTTGCATCCCTGTGCTTGTTTTACAAGTATTTCTATGGAATGTGCTCTGATGAACTCATTTACTAGTTATGGAACACGGGAACTTATCTGTTATTGATCTGTCTGTCGATCTATCTATCTATCTATCTATCTATCTATCTATCTATCTATCTATCTATCTATCTATCTAATTGGCGAGGTAAACAAGAGATGAGATGTGAAGCTATGTTTTGATAAAAGTTGTCAAAACATATTGAGGTGTAAAATGGGCAAGTTTCACCGGAAACTATAAAATAGCTGACCAGAAGGCCGTGTTTGTTGTCACGTGTTCATGTTGGCCGGGCATAGAGTCGAGTTGGAATTTGGACGTTGAGCAGGGCGGACGGTTTAACATGTCGTCCCTCACTCACTCAGAATAGATACCTAGAATGAACCACCTAAGCAAAGATACTCACTTTCCATTCTTTTGCGATCGACACCTGGAAAGTGAATAAAAACTATATAAAATCAACCATCGTCTTGGAGTGAAAAGCAGTCGTTCAAACAGGTTTCAGCTTCCCTCCATGAACAGATGAATTCCAGGTGCACCACAAGACTAACTACACGGTTGAAAAGTTGAAAAGGTATGTCGAAATACATGTATGTGGTTATGTTATGACTGACATACATGCACGCAACACATTTAGACGATCACAGAACATAGAGTGCAGTACGATAACTTAGGGTTCAGATAGTGAAGAAGCCACTGTAGACATTTAGTAACACGACACACAGTAACACGACGTATATATATATATGAACACTACCCAACAACGCAACAGCATTGCACTTGTGTCCCCTCGACGTACATATTCCCGACAAACTTGCTTAGCAGCAAAATCACACCCCTTAACTGTTGAGGTCTCTGAATATCAGAAAGTTTTCTACTCTAATATATTCTTCCCTAGAACGGCTAGAGTTCGGAATTCCCTTCCTGCAACCTGTTTCCCTGACTGTACTGATATGCAGAAGTTCAAAAGCAACGTAAATAAATATCTTAATCTTTCATGTCCATGGTCCAAATTAGTAGACCCTTACGTTGTTTGGGATGAAAGTGAGTAAATAAATAAATAAATAAATAAAATAAAATAAGTGGTCCCGAATCATGCAAACTTTGGGGGAACCGAATCTTAAAAACTTCAAACATATGGTATGCTGATTAACTTTACATTATTAGTGCATGAAACTTTCCGAGTAAAACATTGGAAGTTGTCACGAAACTCTACATCATCCTCTACGTGTCTAAGATCTGAGTGCCTACACCTGCTATCAACCCATTGAAAGAGATAGTCGTTAGAACTTAAAATACATATATCAATGAAATTAAAGCCATATGTTATACGGCTCGAATTGCCAACATTTCTGCTTCTGATTATATATTGTTGTGAAATTGAAGGGGGGGGGGAACAATGAATAAAAACAGTGAGTAATACGGTGTAATAAGCGGAGTGAAAAAGTACATAATTTTGATCCATATTCAATCCCGAGCAACGTCAGGTCTTTCTGCTAGTCATAAAAGAAAGTAAACACCTGTTACAGTTTTCGCATCGACTGATGAGTCACTTGTCAACAAAAATAAAATAAATAAATAAAAATCAACAATTCTCACTTTAAATGTCAAATGTCAAATGTCAAATCTTACTTGTTTTCACGAATTAGTTTTTATTTCATTATGAAAGACCCTAATAACATAAATAGTCGTGTACGTTTCTCCAGCTCTCCTGAATCCTGGCCTATTCTAATAATACATATTAGCGAAACCGTAGAAAATTTCAGCCAGCTCGGACCAGTAGTTTCCGAAAAAATGTGGAACGGACACACAGACAGACTAAGAGAAATATAATATACTAGCAGGACTTGTTGAAATTCCACAGAATGAAAAATGTATTTAATCAACAAATATGTTTTGATAAAACTGATACGTTTTATGGATAGCACAAAAAAAAAAAAAATACAGCAAATATGAATTTATTAATATTTCTATAAAATCGTGTCCATTGTATTTTAAATATAGAATTGAACCAAATGAGATAAATTAATAAGTACTAATGAATACACAGAAAGTAATATTGAGCTACATAGTTCAATAAAATAAAATCATATTAATTTACTGTTTTTTTTTTTGGTCCTGCTTCTTTCGAATGTTCCTTTTTTATGTAACGTTTCACTGACTTCATTCTTCGGATAACTGCTGCATATTGAAATTTATGAGTTCCTTTCTTACACCACTACAATAATGATCATATATTATCATAATGATATTCTAAAATGATGCTACATCAAATGGGGGTCACTTCCATATTCTTATCCAAGTTTGCACAATTTCGCGATTTTAGCTATTTTTTTTTGTAGCAGTTTAGCCTTTAAAAATTCAATCTGGCCTTTTTTATAACGTAACGTACGAACTAATTAAAGAAGTGTTACGACTTATTGTATGAATTAAGTTTATTATTTGTAAGTCGGAAAACTTTCTTGAATCTATTAGTATAATTTAGTCAATTTGTATGATTTAGTTTTAGTCCGATTGTCTACGGGTGGCATGCGATGTCGCCGCTCTGTCCCAAAATGGCTGCTGGCATATGGTCTCGTGTTGTTCCCGCGTGAAAATAGATATTGGGGACTCTACGTAAGTAGCAATTAAGTTAGCTAGTGAAAATTTTTACAAAGTTCACTCTTAGGACATGTAAAGATAACCTAGATTTGTAAAACAGAAACGTTTCCAAGGTTGAACGAGAGATGAGTGACAAAACAGGGTAAGAGGTCAAACATCGTAGAAAAAAAAACAGGATCTGAACCATGACATGACATCATCTTTTTTGAGCGGGAAACATGGGTTTTTAGTTAATCGTCGTCGTAGAACAAACACTAGTCTAGCTGTAAACACTATCAATAATTCCCCCCACTCTTTATCTGTGCCTAAACCTAAACGTAGATTCCATGAACAAAGCTTCTTTCTTAGAACTGCACGCCTGTGGAATTGTCTTCCGTTTTCCTGCTTTCCGGCTGACTACAATATGGTTGTCTTCAAGTCTAACGTAAACAAGTTCTTGATGAGCCGTTCCATATAAGTTATCAAATTTACCAAATTTTCATTACTAATGATTACTATATTGTCCAATTTCTACTGTACACTCTTTAACCCTTATCCTTGAGTGGCCTCTTGGCCTTGATAATGTGATGATGTCTATGTAAAAAAAAGAAACATTCGAACGAGACACAGCCTAAAGGATGTAGAAACTGATAATCTAAACACATTTTACTGCACATCAGTCATGTCGTCAGATAGAAAATGAATTTAAGAAGTCAAAAGATTATTTAGTTATTTAGCCTCTCTTTCTTTCCTTATTAAATTCACTCGAAATAAAACCTTGCAGAAAACTTAGCGAACATCTTCTTATGTCTTTCTGAATGAAACAGCTTTTATTCGTCTGACAACACTGATGTCGAATCACAGCCAGAAGAAAAGAAGAAGATGAAGCGTAACATGCAACGAACACTAGACGAAACTGCAAGGATGAATAGAATAAAAAAGTCGTATAAACACGCACATGTATGCATAATAAAACTTTCATTTTATTTGGTTTATTGATTTATTGATGAAATCATAATACACAGATCACAAACGTGTGCACTGCTCAGTGTTAATTCTAATCATGTTTTGTTTTTCAAGATCGTCTGACCACATTTATTTTTGTTTTTACGCATTCTTTTCTAATCAACAAAACAAAAATGTTTAGTCTACAAATTCAGTTACCAATTTCTGTAAATCACAAATTCTGAAAATAAAGTGAACTTTTCATCCCAAGTGTGACTTAGATCTCCATTGCAATCTCTGACTTATATTCATATAACCTACTTTCGTAAAGACAAACATACCTCAGTATAATTGTCAAAGCCGTTTATAGTTGTCACAGTATTATATTAGTTTCATTAGCAATACTAGCGTTGTTGTAATATTTTTATATAAAGACGAGGGTATCATCATCGAAAGTTGAAAGGTTCTACTTGTTAACACTAAGCGATAGGAACTGACCAATCAAATGGAGCCACGCACCACTAGCAACAAATCAGAAACCAGAATTACTCCATAAAAATATTAAATCTTTTAGCATTCTGGCGCATAATTTTTTCGTGTCAACACGAGAAAGATATTTTGTTCTTTACCTGCAAAATATTAAATTTCGAGACTTATGTAGAACAGATACCCACCGAAAACTCTTCATCTCCAGGACTTGTACAAAATAGCGAGCCCTCAGAAACTCTTCTGAAATTAAACACGGCTTTCAATTCAAGATGTTGCATATATGTGTGGCTGGTGATCATCCAACGATTTAAATGGACAGTTATTTTATTTATCAATGAATACGAGACACTTTGTTTATAAAAAAGACTTATTATTTTACGACATATTTAATATACACACTGCATGACGGCGGTGGGGGGTTCATTATAGGGGCGGTCACGAACTGTGTCAATTTGCGTCCCTCAGCTGTCCGTCTTTCTGACTGACTCCTGTTGCTTTGTTTATCTTTTATTGATATCTCTTAACCTATTTCTTCGCCAGCTTGTTATTGCACGTTTTGCTGGTTTTCGGTTTGACCCATGACCGATTTACGTCATGGATCCAGGTCGCTACAAGTCCGGGGATTCCATTATTTATTTTCGTTTGCCTAGATATTAGTTCACTTGCACTTATGCTTTACATTCCCGGGGATTCCATTGTTTATTTTCGTTTGCCGGGACATTAGTTCATTCGCACCTCTCCCTAACAAAGAGATGAAATCCTTTTTCTCAGTTTGTAGCCACAAACTCTGCTGTTCATGGCACGATAATTATGCCGACCAGAAGTGTCTGGAACACATGCCTCACTGTCATGTAAGATGACAGAACAAACAGGCCAGAAAAACTTTGTTCCACATCTTTATGTTTTGGTGTTAACACGAGTAAGATCTTTTGCTTATTGCCTGCAAATTATTAAAGTCAGAGGCTTATACAAAAACAACTACCCACCGAAAACTGTTCATCTCCAGGACTTGCACAGAATAACTACCCACCGAAAACTCTTCTGCAATTGAACATGGCCTTCAATTCAAGAATCATCCTTATTTCTTTTTCTGTATCTCCAGATGTAATATGCACTTTTAAATGCTGTGGCCTTGATAGTTCGGTAATTATCAAGACAAACGCAGTGGAGTGATTAACAAAATTATATTGACAAAGGTATGCGCCCCATTCTGTTGCCATAGCTGCCATCAATATCTGCCATAACGCTCAGTGGTAATTATATTTTTATATCTGGGTGAGTCCATTTATTTCCGAAATAGATAGATCAACGTACACTATCACAACAAGGTATTCTATTGCACGCAACGAAATCTTCCTGTTGAATGCAAATCAAACGGTGGATTGATGAATCCTGAATAAATCCAGAATCCCATGGATCGTAATTCTCAGCAAAACTCTTTATTTAATGCTCAAAAAGACCCGTTGTACAGTGGTTAAGTACTTAGCAAAATTCAGTTGTAAAATACAATCTTCTTGAGGATTAAGGTTCAATCTTCACTGCGGGCGACACTCAAAATACAATTGCGAATTAATCAGAACTTCTACTCAGTAATGGCTGACGGAACGAGAGCATGCTACCTCTGTGGATTAATTAAACTGCTCCGTTCCAAATTCCATGCATATTTCCGAATTCGACAAGATATACCAGAAGAAGATCGGAGATGGTCTCCGCTCGCCAAAATTTCACGAGAAACACTCGTCTAGCTGAAAACACTATTAATAATTTCCCCCATTCTTTATCTTTGCCTAAACCTAATCGTAGATTCCATGAACAAAGCTTCTTTCTAAAAACTGCACGCTTGAGCAACTCTCTTCCTTTTGCCTGCTTTTCAGCTGACTATAATATGGTCGTCTTCAAGTCCAATGTAAACAAGTTCTTGATGAGCCGTTCCTTTTAAGTAATCCAATTTACCAAATTTGCACTACTAACAATTATTACGACATTGTCCCATTGATCACCGTACGCTTATTAACCCTTATCCTCGAGTGGCCTCCGGACCTTGATAAGTAGTGACTTGTAAAAAAAAGAAGGTTACATCGACCGAAACATTGTTAAAATAACACTCAAGATGAGAAAAGTAGTCCGATAAAATTCAAATAATACAAACATTTTCTTCTGTTTAAACCTGACCAAAACTTACAACCGTGGGTGGATTTTTTTTTGCAGGAATATAGTCAATATTACTTATATTTCAAACGTAATTATGGAACGGTTTGACAGCGAGTAACGTTTGTTTTGTCTTTTATTACTTTTCCAAAATTATGTTTACATATCGCGGTTTCTAGTAAACACTTGTAATTCTCTACCGGTTCCGAAAATAACTCACCAGAATGAAAACAAGGTATGGCGGGAAAATACGTATTGAGAGACTTAATCGATCGTCGTATTCAAGCAGGAAAATGGCGAACAGACTTGGGCGTCCATTTTGAATACATGTTTGTCCTACAATTAATGATAAATATTATTCTACGCCTCCATCTGATATGACAAGACAGATGGGGATGGGGATGGCATACGTGATGCTACTATCGACGCGGATAAACGACCTGCAGTGCCAGGTTCGAATCCAGTCGATTTTCTTCATATTTCTACTGACAATTTATCCATCCATCTATCCAGGAATTTATTCGCATGCTGGGGAGATAAAAATTGCAGTATGCATTCTGATACTTTAATTCATATTTTTGTTTTGGTTCATGAAGAGCCATCCTAAACTGAAGCCATATTAATTGTTTGTTCCAATTCAGAGTGGCCTTTTTGGCGAGGTGGATTTTTCCTACATTAAAATAAATTGTGTTTACTTCCATCCTAGTGTGGAGACAAGTAAATAGGGAGTCTCATAAATTTCCTTTTGATATCCATAACGTGTTGTCTCACATTCTACACGAAAATGTTGTATTATTGTAGAGTTAAATGCAATAGTCAAAGAAGTAGGCGTCCATGTGTGTGTGCCTCATGTGGCTATACGACTTACTTTCAGGTGAGAGAGAGAGAGAGAGAGAGAGAGAGAGAGAGAGAGAGAGAGATTAAAGAGGGCGGCCATGGCTTTATAAGGTGTGGTCTTGTGGAATCGCACAAGATCACACTGCTCACCGCACACATATGCAAATGAAATGCAGTCAGTTAAAAAAAAAATAAAACGCCTGTTGGCAGAGGTGAGGGAAACAGACGTGTGCTGGAAGTTGAAAGAGAAAATTTTTAGGAGGAGGAAGTACAGTGACGAATTCTATCTGAACTTTTGTGTGTGTGTGTGTGTGTGTGTAGGGGGTTCTCATGAAAATACCAGCCCATTTAACTGCAATTATACAAGTAGACAATTAAATCACTTGCAAAACGAGCAAAAGTTAAAGCCCGTTGACTACGATGGAATCCTTTATGCCAAATTTCACGTTGAATATATATATATATATATATATATATATATATATATATATATATATATATATATATATATATTTACATAAGAGTCACCTCTTATCAAGGCCCGGAGGTCACTCAAAAATAAGGGTTAATGAGTATAAAGTTGTCAATGGGACAATATCATAGTAATCCTTAGTAGTTCTTGAATTGGATTACTAAAAGGGACGGCTCATCTTGCATTTTTGAATTTAAATACTAATCCCCATTAATCTCTAACTATGAATCGGAATGATACCATAGTACCTAATTCGATACACCGTCTCGTAATAAAGGTCCATAAAAAATTCAGCCAGATCGACCTAGGAGTTTCCGAGGAAAGGTGGAAACACTTAGTTCGATGTGCCTTATCATCACACAATTTCATACAAAATTTCAGTCAGATCGACTCCGTACTTTCTGAAATAAGTGGAACTGAAATACTAAAACCCTATTGATTAATCCGTAACTGTGAATCGAACAGATTCAACAATGCTTAGGTCGCTACACCTTATATGAAAGGTGTATACAGAATTTCGACTAGATTGCTCAGTAGTTTCTGAGAAAAAGTGGAGCGCACAATTTAGACATAAAAAGCCGGTATTTCTTTCATTGGCAGAAGAGAAAAGACGTTTTGTTGTCTCGGAGTCGTTTAAATGTACGATTAATTCGCGTGTCAGTGTGAAGAAAGACGGATATTCCATGAACGTTGAAACAGGAAAAGAGAAGGATTGTCGTTTTTTGTTCCATGAGCATTGCAATCTGAAGAAAACCTTTTTTTTCCACGAACAAAGTCTTCGGCGGTTCGAAGTATCGAAGTAGAACTTCTAAAAAAAAAAAAAAAAAAAAAAAAACAGAACGGGATATTCTATTTGTTTTTTTGTTTTTTTTTTAAAGTGTTTCATTTAATGGGAAAGTCACGCTGGCATCGGATAAAATGTCTAACCCTAACCCGAAACCGTCTGTATGTTATATTCTGGCAAATTTTCGAGCAAGGGTCAGTAAAAGGCTAGCACCAGTAAAAGAGTAAACATATTTCAGGATATGGAAACAGAAGCGGTCAGAGTCGGAACCCATCCGGAGAATAGAGAAGAAGAGCGAGTAAGAGTTAATAGTTTGAAGCGGGCCATTAGCTTTCGGGAGAGCTATGAGGCAGTTGAGTCAGTGTACCTAAGGGTTTCTTTGGGGGTCTTTGCCAAGGGACTCTAATGGGACTTCAGTATTTCTGTTTGGTCTACCAAAGAGATGCAAGTTTGTCATTCCATTTGGTAGACGTGTATCACTTGTAATCTTCAAAAATAATAACCATATATTTATTTATTTTTCTTTACTACTTATCAAGGCCCGGGGGCTACTCGAGGATACGCGTTAATGGGTATACATTAGTCAATCTGATTATAGCGTAGCAAACTTAAGTAGTGGGTATTTTGTAAATTAAATTACTTGGGGGGACGGTTCATCAAGAACTTGTTTACGTTGGACTTGAAGACAATCAGATTCTAGTCAGCTGGAAAGCAAGCAATCGAAAGACAGTTCCACAGGCGTGCAGTTCTAAGAAAGAAGCTTTGTTCAGGGAATTTACATTTAGGTTTAAGCACAGATAAAGAGTGTGGGAAATTATTGATAGTGGTTTTGGTTAGACGAGTGTTTTTCGTGAAAATTTGGCGAGGAGGGACCATCGATTGAAGCTCAGGTGAGCACTTGCCATAAGAATAATGTTGTTTATAAACTAGGCTCATGGTTTTGCTTTGTGTGAGATTCTTTGTTAACCCGTTGACTGGATCGATGGACATGTTTGGCCTGGAACACAACGTGTCAGGCAATCATAGTGGTGAATGACCACACGGGTATCCATTTTTTGTTACATTGTTCATCTTTGTTTCGTATTCTTTCTGTCATTGCCGTATTTTTGTCTGTGTCTTTTGGTTGCAAGCCTAATATATTCTTTGTGTCCATATTAATCCTCTACCTGTTTAAAGCGGAGACGTTTACATATTTTGTAGTATACTAAGTTTTCCACACAATCCTGTCCATTTCTGTATCCTTTTTAGATTATTTTGCTGTATTTACATAGGATTTATCTTCTCTTGCTCCAAAGAGTCAACATTTACTATTTCTTTCAGATTTATCGATTATAGCTTTTATATATTTCGTTCTAATCGTGTTATTTTCCGGACTTTTCAGTGATCCAGTTACTCTAATCAACTGTCCTTCGCGTCGCCGTATATATGTATTTTCGTGTAACGCCTTTTCCGATCAGTATTATAAATTGTTTATGTAGCTGTTTCTATTCCCTTTAGTATTTTATCGGTATTTTTTTTTTTTCAGTTTCGCTGTTCTCTGTAGTGTTATTGATAGCGGTACATTTTGCAACGATAATCAACGTCTCTGATTTTGGTTTCGTATTTTACTTCTTTATTTTGGCGTCCTTCACGCACTCTTCTATACTTCGACCTTCTCTTTCTTTTATGTAACGTCGGTCAGTATCACCCTTCGCATGTAGTGAACTGTTCATGGTCATTAGTTTCCTAGTTTTCTTGTAGAAGTACCTGAGTTATTCTTTTGACGTTTTCCTATATTTAGTCAATAAATTGCATAACAAAAATACACTCATTTCATTCCAGTCAAACATCCAGCTTTGAATTAGAACGGATATTTGTTCCAAAAGGAATATTAATTACATCATGTCTTTTAAAATATATTAACGGCTATATGACGCTATACAAATCTTACTTTTTTCACAATGCTATGTCCCCTTTTTTTGAATTTTCCAACGACTTTTTTTCTGTTTCTGAAATGGAACAAGGTCATACATTTCATTACATAAAAAGTATATTTTCAAATATTTGTTCTGGTGTTTTATTTTCTGAATTTCATTTATCCACACACACACACACACACACACACACACACACACACACACACACACACACACACACACACACACACACACACACACATATATATTAATTACATTTAATTGTATTGATTTCTTAATTTCACTCATCGAGATATATATATATATATATATATATATATATATATATATATACTATTATTTATTCGAGGGTAAACAGTTACGTTTGGTCGCTACAAACAGCTATTTGTTTCAGTCAATAAGACTTCGTCAGACGACCCTGAACCATTCGACGCCATAGGAAAAAAAAGCTTTGAACTTTGAACTTCGTAATATTATATCAAAGGAATGTACATATTTCTAACAATGGACCAAAGGGAATTGTTAAATGCATTGTCATGATGACTGAACTTATGCATTCATGACCTGGATGTTTCATATCTCTCTTGCAGATATTGACGATGTGAGATTTTAAGAAATCAACCCCTTTCATAGAAGTGCGTCAGAAGCAGATATGTGTCACTGAATTCCTGACAAAAGTGCATTGAGAATGGCGGTTGCTATGTTTTAAAAGTAAATTCTGGAACAGAAAAGGTCGCCCGTTTTAATGGTACTGCTCCTGTCTTCGTAGCCCTTTACCTTTTTGTGTAAAGAAATAGGATGTTTTTCTTTTGAAATTAACCTCAATCAAATTAGACAAGAATGCCGCTTTTGAGAACTGAAGGACTTTTTTAAAGACAGGAATAAGTGTTGAGGTTATGTTGTCAAACATGTTACGAAGCTCTATGTAGTATGCACCTAAGTCAAGTTCATATGTTTAAGATAAAATCTGTATTTTCTTTGGTCTGATATGTTTAAGTTTTAAAAACACGCATCTGGTCTTTTACATTATAAGATATATAAAAATATATTTTTGTTCTGTCAATAACGTTTACGTTTAGAAAGGCATTTTCATTAGACTGTCAGGCTTGAAGTAGCATTTTTATTGGTCTTTCATGCTTAAGTTTGAGATGGAGTTTCATTTATTTATCATGCTTAAATTAGAAATAACGTTTTCATTGGTCTGTCATACTTAAGTTTAAAGTAGAATTTTTACTGGTTTTTCATGCTGAAGTTTTACATGGCATTTTCGTTGGTTTACCTCGCTAGTATTTAAAATGCCATTTTCGTTACTCTGCCACGATAATATTTGAAATAGCATTTTCGTTGGTCTGTCACACTAATATTTGAAATAGCATTTTCGTTGGTCTGTCATGTTTAAGTTTAAAATAGCATTTCGATTGGCCCGTCATGCTTGTTTGAAAATAAAAACAAAAACATTTACTTGGTTTGTCACGTTGAAGTTAGAAATAGCGCTTTCGGTGGTCTGTCATGCTTAAGTAAGAAATAGTTTGAACGCATTTAATTCTTTATTTCATTTACTTATATAAATCTCTTTTATTCTTCCTGTTTTCATTTTTTTGTTTGTTTTTCTTGTTTTTTCTTTGTTTCTTTTCATTTGACGTCTCTTAATTGTTCCCCAATTCCCAAAGAGTTTTTATATCCAAATCCATATCTGTCCGCCAAGGCCTAGAGATGATATCGGACCTTCAAGGAGGAAACAACGATTTAAATCTATAAATCATCCAATCTGAATATCTCTATAAAAAAAAGAAAGAAAAATACATTAAGATTATCTTTATGATGTCCAAATATGATATTGACATTCTCCCTAAAAGTGCGTGGAAGTAAAATGAAGAGGAAAAAAGAAAAAAAAAAGGTGGGAAATGATTTTATCATCAGAACAAAGGTTATAGGAGGTAAGCTTAGCAGAAAGACAATGGTTCACAAAGATAACTGAATCTTTTTTACACAGGAATACACACTTATCAAGGCCCGGAGGCCACTCGAGGATAAGGGTTACTGGGTATACATTAGTCAATGTGATTATAGCGTAGTAAACATAAATAGTGGGAATTTTGTAAATTGGATTACTTAGGGGACGGTTCATCAAGAACTTGTTTATGTTGGACTTGAAGACAATCAGATTGTAGTCAGCTGGAAAGCAGACAATCGGAAGAGAGTTCCACAGGGTGCAGTTCTAAGAAAGAAAATTTGTTCATGGAATCTACATTTAGGGTTAGGCACAGATAAAGAGTGGGGGAACTTATTGATAGTGGTTTTAGCTAGACGAGTGTTTTTCGTGAAATTTTGGCGAGGGGGACCATTGAGTGAAGCTCAGATGGGCACTTACCATGAAAATAACGATAAAGCAGAGACAGGCTCGCAACGTTTCTTCTGTGGGAAAGAGGTTGCAGGGAAGAGAAAAGGGCATCCCCTATTAAGCTACAAAGTTTATTTTGAACTCTGTCAAAGCAGCTGTTGCCCATATGTGGCAACAGTACTCCCTCGTTGGCCGTACCTTATAACGATAAAGCAGAGACAGGCTCGCAACATATAAAATTTCATCTAGATCGGCTCAGTAGTTTCCGTGGAAAACGGACAGACAAACAAAGACAAATATAACACTATATCTACCTATTATTATAAAAAAGGTGTTTTGTCTGTGCGCGTGTGTATGAGAGTTCGTTCCCTATGGCCTCCTAAACAGCTGGACTAATTCTTTTGAAATTTCACACAAATGTACTTTGTGTGCGTGGCAGTGTTCGTAGGTAGATTATGTAGTTGGTTGATTGTTTTTGTTTTACGGCATATCAGCCCTTTTCAGGTTTGGTCTTCGGGCCAAGATCAAAGTGTAGTATCTGTACCGGCAAATGCTGCAAGCAAAGACCATTGCCCTTATGGCAATGAGTTTCTGGTCCATGTAGGGGCAACCCTATATACCAAGAGGCTCTCACTATCCGGCCCCCATTTCCCGCTTCTCATGAGCTGGTTCCATTCCCCTTTCCCCTCCCTCTCTCCACATTAAAAAAACGGCCTCATGCCTAATTCGTTCTCGTGGGGAAGCAAATAAACACAGACCTTTTCAGGTTATTTAATGCCGAATCCAGTGATTTTGAAGAAATATTTTTAATAGAATATATTTGTTTTTTGTTTTTTTCAAGTCGGTTTCTATTAAACTCATAGTTGGGACCCTAACAGGTACTACCACTCCGGGTCAGAGTGGATCTGGGAGCAATGGCAATTAAAGGGTGGCTCCAAACTCTCCAAAGCCGGGGCCTCACCATCGGATATAGTTTCAGGTCATATCAAGGACCGTAGGTTATGTATCGGAATGTCTTCGATAAGTATCGATAATCGAAAAAATCCGATGAAAGAAGAAACGGACGATTTTGAATAAAGTTAACACTTTATGCAGCTTAAAATCACAAGCACATTTGAAAAGTTTTATTACCGCACAAGCAGAAAGCCTGGTATATAAAATTAACAGTATGTTCAACAGGGGCGCATGTAAAATGAATGTTTCTGTTCAGAGCACAATTGAACTATGATACTTGACTTTTTCATTTTAAACTTAAATTCAAGCTATTATCACTGCACAAGTAGAAGGGCTTGGCACATAAAATCAACAGTAGGGTCTTTGATATAACCGACGCGCGTTCGAAATGAATGCTTCTGTTAAGAGCACAACTGAAGCATAGTACATAGACGAAAATGATTGTATTTTATCTTTCCATGAATCCAAAATGAGGTTCACCTTCAGGAAAATCATAAAAAGTTAGAATATTGGGTATATCGTAGGTAGTATGTGACTAAACTCTCCGCCTGCTAATGGTTTCAACCTGGCAACGCCGGGCATACACAGATAGTATAAGAATAAATAAATAATACGAGCGTTATGAGCCGAGGACACGATAGCATAACGGTCTAGCATTCCATTCCGAGCAATACGACTTATGCGATTAAGTGTGCCTGTGTTTAATTAGAGTAGATATTAATCTACACATTTCAAAACCAACCAGTCCCCCACGTGCAGGTTTTTTCCCATCATAAAAAAAAAAATACTGCAACAATCTCAAGATCTCATGCACGATATAAAAAGAAACTGAAATCTAAGGAAGATCTTCATCAACATTCCAGCGATTATAAGAGAAACCGGACTCACGAAAAAGAATTTTAAAAATACCTGGTAAATATACTCGGTGGACCGAGTGCAAGACAGATACAAACAACTGCACTTAAAGGGGCCGTTAAGATCCCCCCAAAATCTCTTTGTTAGAATTATGGAATAGAGAGTGAATGTCCGGCATCCGGTAGGATTCTCCATCCCCAGCTAGATGAAAATGATAGGAAAAATTGAATATATATATATATCATTCTATCAGAGGAAGTCTCGAAATGAAGACGAAACGTTGATGAACACATAACTTGGTTTGTTCCATTTTATTTTTCTCTCTCTCCCTCTCTCTCTCTCTCTATATATATATGTGTTACGAAAATATATATGGCAATTAAGCTACACAGAATATTACGCGTTTCATTCTCGTGAGACTTATGCATAAGCCTGACGAATTATCACGAAAATGAAAAACGCAGAATATTCTGTGTAGCTTAATTGTCACACACACACATATATATATATATATATATATATCAAGGACTTATGCACAATATAAAAAGAAACTAAAATTTTAGGAAGATCTCCATAATTCTAGCGATTTTAAGGGCAACTCATGAAAAAGAATTTTGAAAATATCTGGTAAACATATTCGGTGAATATGCATAAATATGACGATTTCTCATGAGAACGAAAAACGCGGAATATTCTGTGTCGCTTAATTGTCACATATATTTACATAACTTACTACCTAGCTCTACATATATATATATATATATATATATATATATATATATATATATATTTATCGGTGGTGAAAAAACCGGACTAGAGTGCTCAATGTGTAGCCAGAGCAGTATATAGGAAATTTATTACTGTGAGTCTAACTGAAACAATATGTAAACTCATTCTTGACTCACAGTAATAAATTTCACACACACACACACACACACACACACACACACACACACACATATATATATATATATATATATATATATATATATATATATATATATATATATATATATACTATACTTTTGCAATAACCAGGACAACAATATATTGTAATAGGCTTATTATGAGATGTATTTCTTCAGATTTACAATCGCTTCTTAACAACTAGCATGGGTGCCCGGCGTTGGCCGGTTGTTTGGAGGTGTGTATTGAACAAAAAAAAGAGTGGTAGTTGGAAGGAGGAAAAAACGAGAAAAACGCGACGTCTTTGCTGATACGACCACCATCAAACCGGAAGTGACGTAGGTTTAAATTAAGGCTAGACAATCGAAAAGAGGGGATGCCTTTCAAAAATATCGGCGAAAAAAAGCGACCCCTCCCGTTAGAAAAGTGCCCAGTTGAGGGTTAAGATATTAATGTTTTTAGACAATTTTTCGGTATTTGTCGTCTGAAGGGTCGAGTCTCAAAACAATACTGATCTTGTGAAAATCCTGGCCTCTGTCGAAGGTTTATGCAGACATGCAAATATACATCCATAAATTTATATATTCGTAGCTCAAATTTTCGACCCAAAGCAATTAAAATGTTTGCCCTATCTCTGAATACCCTTTATGTAAAATTTCAAATGTTTAGACCAGAAATTGTCTGAGTAATTTAGTAGAGACCGAAGCGGTCATTTTTTTAAACTTTGACCCTTATTATGACCCCTTAACATTTATTGTTTTGGGCTCAAATCAAGTTATTAAGTTAGATCCATGTCCAAGGAACCTATATCTAAAATTTCAATTGTTTGTACCCAAAATTGTCGGAGGAGTTTGGAAGAGTTCTCAAAGGTCAAATTGTTGAACTTTTACCCCTTAACAACCAAATTTCTGGCCAAAAACGGATTACAAAGATTTTCCCAAATCTCCATGCCCTGTATATAAAATTTCGAATCTGTAGACTGAAAATTGGCAGAGTTATTGTGTCGGGAAATGTACAGAGACAGACACAAACACACAAACAGACATAGACATTTTCACTTTTATATATAGATTAGATAATTGTTATTTAATTTTTGTGTTTTTACATTTATTTAATAATTTAAATCATCATTTAATTTATTTAGTTTATTTATTTATGTGCAGTAGCATAGACTGTGAATAATCCTACACTTGCGAGATATTGCAAATAAGAAGATTGACTTTTCTCGTCTATTCAAAAACACGAAGAACAATCATTATGTGCGTTATTTTCGCTGTTTCTTGTTCTTTTTTTCTCTTGCATTAAAACGAGGTTTGTCGAATAACGAATAAATATTTATTGGCACAATGCCAAGATATCGTATGAAAACGATAGCATAAGAACAGATTTATTCATATATCAGTTTTCTATCCCACCTATATATATATATATATATATATATATATATATATATATATATATATATATATGTGTGTGTGTGTGTGTGTGTGTGTATACATATAAATATATATGTATATACATGTAAATACATATATATACATATATATATATATATATATATATATATATATATTTATTTACCAGTGGTGAAAAAAAAACCGGACTAAAGTGCTCAATGTGTAGTCAGAGCAGTATATAGGAAATTTATTACTGTGAGTCCATCTATGAATTCTGATGATGCTAGTTGGATTTTTCCTCTCTTTGAGGATTTTCCTCTAGTTGAAACAATTTGTAAACTCATTCTGGACTCACAGTAATAAATTTCCTATATATATATATATATATATATATATATATATATATATATATATATATATGATTTCACACCCTTTCTTGGGAAACAAGAAGAGCGCGAGACAAAAGGATGAGATTAAGTGTAGTATCTGTTCTACAACCCTTTAATGCGTTACCTCATTTTTTTCGGAGTGATGTAATAGGGTGGCGATCTAATTTTTGTGGAGGAATGCAAATGGGATTGTTAAATGTACAGGGTGTCTCAAAAGTCTTAGGCACACAAAACGCCTTTTCTTGTTGAGTGAACGCCATTGCTGGATCTGAAAAGAAATTTAAAAAAATCAACAATAGCTTCACCAAAAATGTAATGGTTTTAACTTCAAAATGGTACAGCTTTCATCTTACTGCCTTCATAGTCAAGCAGATATGAGAACTTAAAGTGTGCCCAGAATTTTTGGAACTGCCTGTACTATCATCGTGCTAATCCGGTTAGATTTTCCTCACGTAAAATATTGACATAATAGCACTGTAGGGAAAAAACCCACCTCCCCCAAACGGGAGGACCTTTGTGGCGTTCGGGCTAAGATCAAAGTGTAGTATCTGTTCCGGCAGATACTGCAAGCAAAGACCATATGTGGGGGAAACTCCACATATAAGACCTTGGTCAATGTAGGGGCAACCCTTCATACCAATTGTCACTATCCAGCTCCCTTACTCTCCGGGGAGTTGGTTCCCATTTCCCCCTCACTCCTCACATTAAAAATCGGCCTTGTGCCTAATTTGCTCGGTGGGGGAACAAATAAATACCTAGTATCTGTTCCGGCAGATGCTGCAATCAAAGACCATTGCCCTTGCGGTAATCTTCTGGTCCATGTAGGGGCAACCCTACACGGGCCAACTGACAAATCATTATCCAGCACCCATTTCCCACCTTTTGGGAGCTGGTCCCCTTTTCCTTTCCCCCTCTCCTCTCCCTCCACATTAAAAAACAACCTTGTGCCTAATTTGCTCAGTGGGGAAGCAAATAAATACAGCACTGTAGGGAAATGCGTGACTTACCTAACTAACACGTGAGCATAAATCAACGGGTCGGTCGTGGGACGAAATGAATGAAGAAGAAAGAAACAAAAATGGCTGCCTTGTCTCTTTATATGCCTGCAATGTTACCACCTGATATACAGATGATATGCTCCTGGTTGGAGATAAAAGAGGGTTGCGTTTCCAGAGAGGACGTTCATTTTGATGTTGGATTTTGAAGAAGTAAGTTCGATGAGCAGAAGTGCTTTTGCAGTTGAGAGGAGATGCGCTACGTAGTCAGAAGTTTAGAAATTGAAAGTTTGAACAACAGTGTCAAACTTAACCAAATAAGGTGATGTGAAGGGCAGAAGGAATAACACGCGGGTTATTTAATTATAAGCACGAAAAAAGAAAAATAGCATGAAAAATAGCACGAAAAAAAAAAAGATGAAATAATGCAATGTTTTCAATGCTGAAAATTTCTTTAGACGTACCTTTTGCGCTGGACTTTCGCAATTTATCCATTCAATATTTTATTTTCTAAGCTTAAATGTCCGTCAAAAATATAAAACAAGAGTTATTATTTTACTTTTGCATCTTAATTATTGTTTGTCAGACTTCATTATTGGTTGACAGACTAATTGACTTTGCTGTTTCTCCTTGTCTAGTTTTAACTACCTCCCTTCTTCTTCGCCTAGTGGGTGTTGCATAACCTGGGTGGTCGCCGATCGCCTCATCAAATTAGGTGCATCGATATAACTTTTTTTCACGCAGAAAGTAATACAGGAAACTGGTGATTATGATTGCGCCGTATATATTTCATTGATAGGCATTCTTAATATTATGTCATTTGGTTTCTGCTTTAAAACATGTGAATAAAGAGGCCATGATGGAGTCTATCATCAGTGTGATAAGAAATATCTAAAGCGAACGAAATTATCCATTCATAACGATATTTAATGAAAATATACCTACTTTACATTTGAATGCATTGTTACGTGAGCCGCGTGTTTGAACTTGAAACGACTTAGAACTGCCCACTTAACATCACAGCAGACTTATAACACAGAGAGAAATTGTAACATCTCCCCCTCCCACAAAAAAAGAGTAATAATTTATATAAAAAAAAAAGAATCGGTTAATAATGCTCTCATACGAGCGGAAGCTAACCGCATATCTTAAAACATGACTTTTAAAGAAAAATCTGTTAGCTATATATATATATATATATATATACTTATGAAGTTGTAGTAGGAAGGCAGGCTCGAACCCGTACCGCGAAGGAGGAAAAGAACGCAAAATAAATTCAAACACGTGACGTCTTTCGCCAACCTCATTCCACAGAAGAGACGTTGCAAGCCTGTCATTATTTTATCGTTATTTCCATGGCAAGTGGTAGTCTAGCTCCAATCTCTGGTTCAACTTCATGCCAACTAATTTTGATTTACTAATGGGAATGATTCTGTTTTGCATATTTCAGTTATTATGACATATACACATGTACCTATGTCAAACTTTATACTAGCTAATTTAATCGCTATTGACATAGCGACTTTAAAAGCAATCTATTCAATCAAAAATAGAAGATGACTTTCGAAATATCGGCGAAAAAAGCGACCCCTCCTTGTAGGAAAATGCCCAGTTGAGAGTGGAGAAATTACTGTTTTCAGCCAATTTTTCGATATTTGTCTTCCAAAGGGTCGAGCTGCAAAACGGTATCCACCTCGTGAAAATCTATTGCCTCTGTCGAAAGATAGGCAGACATACAAACATACATATATACATACATGCATACATACATATATACATACATACATGCATACATTTAAGCAGACAGGTGAGATTTATATTATAGATTATATTGGGCCCAATATATAGTAATGATTAAAAAATAAAAAATAAATGACTCGTGCGCCACCACCGAGAATAGAAACCATAACGTTTAGCTTATTTTCTTCTTTTGACGTTAATGCCTGAGCTATGAAGACATGTTTGCCGCAAGGTTAAAAATTAAAATATAAATCAATAGCTATTACGTTACGCATGCATTTCGTAATGCCGTCGTTCGACCTTCACCAAATTCCATTTTTTTAATTTTCACACTTTTGTATCGATTTTCCCCAGCTAAAACCTAAATATAAAGTTTCGCATGTGTTAGAGTACCCTATATATTAAGTTTTATGTCTGCAGACCAAAAACTGACAGAGGAGTTTGGTAGGCAAAAATTTTAAACAAATATATATAAGCATACATAAATATATATAGAAAGAGGTCTGTGTTTACTATAACTTTTTTGCGCAAATATTACGCAAGTATAAATCAAGTAAAATATCTGCATGAATATAATTACATGTAATAGTTAACTAAAGATGATATTCCCATAAGAAAACCGAATACCCCATATATTAAGTTTCATTTCTGTTAAGCAAAACCTGACAGTGGAGTTTGGTAGGCAAAATCTTTTAAACAAATATACATACGCATACATAAATATATATAGAAAAAAGTTTGTGTCTACTATAACCTTTTTATACAAATATTACGCAAGTATAAATCATGTAGAATAAAGATGATCATCCCATGAGAAAACCGAAAAACTAATAGAGCATTAATAAAAATAAATGTTTAAAAGAATATGCAAATTAGCTAAATCTTTTGAAGAGGAATGCAATTCCACGACCCATATATCACAAAGTTGTATTTTCTTTTAATTTTTAAAATAAATAGAAAAAAGGTTTTTAATAGGAATACTAATACACAAAACACCAAATCTATAGGCGTGTATATATATATATATATATATATATATATATATATATATATATATATATATATATATATATATAAATAAGTTATAGAATATATATGGCGATTAAGCTACACTGAATATTCGCATAAGCCTGAAGAGTCCTAGAGTGGATGAAACGCGGAATATTCAGTGTAGCTTAATCGCCATATATATTTTATAACTTACTAACTAGCTCTACCTACGTATTGAGCACTTTTGAAGTAAATACTTAAAGTTTACGCATAAAGTTATACTTTCGTATATTAATTTTATGTGAGTAAATGAAGTAGTTATATATATATATATATATATATATATATATATATATATATATATATATGATAATTTTGTAGCTTACATTTTAAGTCATCTCTTTTTGGCTTAAAAATTCATTGATATATGAAAATTTACTGAATTATACGAATCCAGTAAAATTCAGTATATTACAAACAAGTCTATATATAATATATATATATATATATATATATATATATATATATATATATATATATATATAGGATAATGTATTAAATGGCGGCCAAAAGCTCCAAAATAAAAAAATAAAAAATAAAAACAACAATCGCTCCTGATGATAATCAGATGCACCTATAGAAAGCGCTTGAGAAGAATATGGCTGAACAACAAATTTTGGGCACCATTTTATACAACATGCCGGTTGAAGTAAAAAAGACCGCTCGGCGAATGGAAAGGATATCCAGAAAATCGGAAAATTAAGAAATTAGTCGTGTTCAATCAGGCATGTTTATATATATATATATATATATATATATATATATATATATATATATATATATATATATATATATATATATATATATATATATACTCATCCGTACAAGGAAACTTTATATCGGCTGTTGAATCAAGTGCCATTTTTTTCAATTTTGATCCGTTAGCAACAATTTTTACCGGTTAAAGACCCATAAAAACGATTCCCCAAAAATTCAATCTTTTGATCCGATCGCGCCGCCCTGCTGCCTTGCTTCTTGGAGAAGATGTAGTTTGAAAAGAAAGGGAGAGACAGATTGACAGACTGACAAACGTAGTGAGTTTTATTGATAAGATTTGCATGTTCACTGAATAAGATCAAAGAATGAATCGTGGTAATGTTTGTAACGAATACTATTTTTATTTATATTTCAAATACTCCTGCAGATACAAGGCCACCGTCTTTAAGCGATTTTTTTTTAGGGTGCACACATTATATAAGAAATTGTTGATTTTGAAGTTGGACACATTAGAACAAGACAATGATCTATGTGGCTCGTAATTTTTATTTAGTTGTTTTCCATCATGAATAAACCTAATTTTCTATTCATGATCTTGCGGCCATCGCCGTACAGCAATTAACTTTTGTGGAAATAGGCGCCATTACGCTCATAAATGTTGCAGCGTCTTTAAGATGACGTTTCGTCCGCCATCTTGAAAGCTGGCTTGTTTTTTTTTTTTTTTTTACTAATTATCTATTTCTGGACGCAATTTGCACCAGCAGCAGTTTATTTACCTTCATGAACAAGTCACTTCTTATCAAAACCACAAAGCATTCGATCTTAAGGCTTAAAATAAGATACATGAATTGTCAGTTGAATGTTCAAAATATTATTAAAAATGATAAATTGAATGAACAAAATTTAGTTATAGTCAGCTTACGTATTTCCTAATTAGCTGCGGAGCTCTACCGGAAACGATGACAAGGCAAATCAGTTTCTTCCCTTTTATTATGTACTAGCGAGGGGTACCCGGCGTTGCCCGGGTGTTTGGAGGTGTGTGTGTGGAGGGGGGGGGGGTTTAAAAATGTAAGTATGAGGATCGAACCCGAACTGTTGAGGCAAAGTTGTAAATTAAAGTGTGAAAAAAAAGTGCGCCGTTAACCATTGCTCCACCGCGAGATGCTAACGGAAACACGTTTGAATTTATTTAATTACTTGGATTTAGCAGATGCCCGTTTTAATAAGTTAATGAGGTCAAGTTTGACTGCGGGATAGTATTAATTTACTGCTGAACGGTTTTTTTTTTTTTTTTTTTTTTTTTTTTTTCCCCAAGATGTTATAGGAAAAATACTAAACCAGATGCGGCGAGCGACAAATATTGAATATTTATCTTCCCGAAATCGAGCAAATTAAATAGACAGGCGAGCTTCGTTGTTAACTGTGAGATATTACGATTTATATGTGATATAAAAAGTTTTAAAAAGTTGTGAAGCGAGCGACCGCTTCTCTGAAAAAGCCTTTTGTTGACATACAGAAAAAGCGAACACACATACATACATACATACATACATACATACATACATACATACATTTTCGCTTTTATATATATATATATATATATATATATATATATATATATATATATATAGATTGGACAGATATTTTATGATGTTTGAAAATGTGTTATTTTGATTTGAATAACTTCATTTGTTATTTGGATTTCAATACTTTTATTTTTATACTTGCATAAACATATATATATATATATATATATATATATATATATATATATATATATATATATATATATATATTCAAATAAAAATCTTATTTTTAAAATTTAAAACAAAACTTTTATTTTTGTAATTGCATAAACATATATTGCTAATAAAAATAAAATATACATTTGAAATTTTTTTTATTAAAAGTGGGTACAAAGACCAATTGTGTTATTTTTATTTGTATAATTTTGTTAATTTTTATTGTATACTTTTCAATAATATCCTTTTCTTATATTTTATTTCAATAAATCGATTTACAATAGAAATACTGAAGAACAATAAAAGTGGAAGAACTGATTTGCCTTATCAGCGCTTCCAGTAGCGCTCCGCAGAAAATTAGGTTGGTTGGTTGGCTGGTTGTTTTACGGCATATCAACTCTTCTTAGGTTATTTAATGCCGAATCCAGTGATTTTGAAGAAAAAGTTTTTAATATAATAGAATAGAATATATTTTTCAAGTCGGTTTCTATTCAACCCATAGTTGGGACCCTAACAGGTACTATCACTCCGAGTCAGGGTGGACCTGGGAGCAATGACATTTAAGGGGTAGTTCCACACTCCCTAAAGCCCGCAAACTGGGGTCTCACCATCGGATATAGTTTAAGGTCATATCCAGGACCAGAATATTAGGAAGTACACTAGATGATTCTAACCCAAAGTTTGATCACTGGTTTTTACTTGCCCGCCTCTCCCCAAGTCACCATTGATTAAAGCCAGGGGGACACTGTAAGATAAGGGTTCCTATGTACAATATCTCCCCGCGGGACAGGGTTAGACACCAGAGCCGTTTCTTTAAACATGGAGAAAAGGAACAAAAATAAAAATTATCTCAGTCGTGAAGGATTTCTCCTCCACTGGGAGAGAACAAAAAAATGAAGTGCAGCATCTGAAGAACAGATACTACACACTTATCTTGGCCAGAATGCCAAGTTTAATGATCAGTAATGATGGAACAAGAGTTTTGTGCAGAAAGATTTTTTTCCTGTAGACTCCATATCTAAGGAAGAGAAACGGTATCCGTTCACGTAAGTGTGTATAATATTGACATTTTTTTTTGTTGATTTCTATATGAATAATCATTTGATTCTGACATTTATTTATCCCCGGGGAATAGTTTTATTTTCGCTAATTTCCTATGGATTTCTATGGATTCAAACATGTTTACAATTAACAGCAGCCATTGTGTCGTCAAGTAACCGGCTTAATTTTCAAGTGTTTCACCGTTAATTAAAAGAAGAAACAGAAGACACTGATTTCAAACTTGTTTGAATATTCTGGGATATACTTCTTCGTCGAGTGCCTTGTTTTTCATTACTAGGAGTTTACCTCTTATCAAGGCCGAAGGGCCAATCGACGATAAAAGTTAATGAGTATCGTATAGACTGTACCACAACACTGATGATCAGTTATGGTGGAACTTGAGTAAGGTTTAATTATTTAAGAGGACGTGTCAACAAGAACTTATTTACATTAGACTTAAAAAACGACTATGTAATAGTCAACTGAGAAGCAGTCCCACGGTATTGAGTCCCAGAGATGGACAGATCTTGGAAAAACAATCTGATCGTCGAATATTCATTGTGGAAATTTTATAGGAGAGACTATCGAGAGTTTATGATAAGAATTAATGAGAGGGATTGCTTGTCAGTTGAATGATGAAGAATATCATCCAAGGATTGAAAATGATGACTGGAATGAAACAAAATTTGATTACTTATGAGGCGGTTTATAAAAATTATTAGTATTTTGGATTTGAAGACGAAAATATTGTAGTCTTTAGAGAATCAGTTCGTTGTAACGTTTCCCATAGGTGAGAACTTATTACAAAGAAACTCTATTCATGGAAATACTGATTGGTGTAAGGCACACAGAGGTAGAATTTGTTTTGCATTTGTGATAATAAGACGAGTTCATGTTTCGAATGCCTTACAAGCAGGTACCAGGTTTCAACTCAGTCGGAAATAAGGATAGAGTGGAAAAAGACTAGTGATTTCTCATGTGCTTTCTTCACGTGGATTTACATACACATATGCGTCCAACACGTTTCTGGCAAAAAAAAAATATTCCTTAATTTACATTGTCCGATATCTGACCTAACTAGTTGTACCATTATTTAGTTATTTCTAAATACAATGGTCAAGTCACTAAATTCCTGAGATTGCAATATGTATTCGATTTTAACTTTTGAATACTGGGTTCAATTCTGTCCTTTTCTTTTAATAAATACTATCTTTAATCCTATTTACGTCTTTCTCTAATTACTGAAATCTATCCCCTTCCATATCTAACATGAGGAGGCAGTTAATTCCAGACGATCTTGCTTTCTTAATGATAAAAGCTAATGATTTTTTAGTAAAACAATGATCTGAGCATTGCTGGTGAAACAAAAGAAGTTTGGATTAATAGTTGTCAAAAGTAACGAATCATTTTTCCCCTTTGCACCGCATGCTACAGATCAGAATTATGGTATGGAAATCTAGCTAATAATTAACTACATTTTTGGCTTTTTGGTAAGGAACGATCTGTTCTACTGCATTTAGTCTTTTCTAATGCAGAGTTCCCCTTTATAGAGAGGTTAATTAGTTCCACATTAAAAATAACTTTGTAGAGATAATAGGAACTTGAATTATTATGGCTTGGAACAACTATAAATAACATTTGAACTATTATAAATAAAATTTGTGTTGAGCTATTATAATGTTAAGTTTGCAGGTTGAAACAAGTAACGTAGAAAGCAATACAAATGACGACTCAACAAACAAAGGTAGATCAAATAAGAAGTGTATTAGGAAAAGGTATATTTACAGGATATTTACATAATGGTGTCAAATAAGAGAGTTTTTTTCTGGAGAAACATATCTGCTCTCGGCAGCCTTCGGTGGCTTCTGGTGAACACACACTCAGGCTAACTGAGTCTTCTAATTTATGTGTAATTACTATCCATATATGCAAATGAATGTGTGTCACCACAACATATAAATAACATTTGTAACTAGCATTTTAACTATTATAAATAACATTTGTAACTAGCATTTGAACTATTATAAATAAAATTTGTAACTAGCATTTTAACTATTATAAATAGCATTTGTAACTAGCATTTGAACTATTATAAATAACATTTGTAACTAGCATTTTAACTATTATAAACATTTGTAACTAGCATTTGAACTATTATAAATAAAATTTGTAACTAGCATTTTAACTATTATAAATAACATTTGTGTTGAGCTATTATAAATAACATTTGTAACTAGCATTTGAACTATTATAAATAAGATTTGTAACTAGCATTTGAACTATTATAAATAGCATTTGTAACTAGCATTTGAACTATTATAAATAACATTTGTAACTAGCATTTGAACTATTATAAACATTTGTAACTAGCATTTGAACTTATAAATAACATTTGTAACTAGCATTTTAACTATTATAAATAACATTTGTGTTGAGCTATTATAAATAACATTTGTAACTAGCATTTGAACTATTATAAATAACATTTGTGTTGAACTATTATAAATAACATTTGTAACTAGCATTTGAACTATTATAAATAACATTTGTGTTGAGCTATTATAAATAACATTTGTAACTAGCATTTGAACTATTATAAATAATATTTGTGTTGAGCTATTATAAATAACATTTGTAACTAGCATTTGAACTATTATAAATAACATTTGTGTTGAACTATTATAAATAACATTTGTAACTGGCATTTGAACTATTAGAAATAATATTTGTAACTAGCATTTGAACTATTATAAATAATATTTGTAACTAGCATTTGAACTATTATAAATAACATTTGTAACTAGCATTTGAACTATTATAAATAACATTTGTGTTGAACTATTATAAATAACATTTGTAACTAGCATTTGAATTATTATAAATAAAATTTGAACAATTATACATCACATTTGAACCATTGTACATATCATTTGAACTATTATAAATAGCATTTGAACCATTATAAATATTGTTTGAATCAATGTAAAATAACATTTGAACAATTATAGAAAACATTTGAACCATTATAAATAACATTTAAACTTTTATAAATAACATTTGAAACATTATAAATAACATTTGAACCATTTTAAATAACATTTAAACTATTATAAATAACATTTAAGACATTATAATTAACATTTAGAACAATTATAAACAACTCTTTAACCATCATAAATAACATTTGAACCATTATAAATAGCATTCATACCATAATAAATAAGATTTGAACAATTATACATAACATTTGAAATATTACAAATAATATATAAACAATTATACATAACCTTTGAAATTTTCTAAATAACATTTGAACCACTATATATAACATTTTAACACTTATAAATAATATTTGAACTTTTATAAATAACTCTCCAGACACTATAAATAAAATTTTAAACCATTATAAATAACATTTGAACTATTATAATTAACATTTAAACCATTATACATAACATTTAAACCAATGTAAATAATGTTCCAGCAAATCTATCTAACATTTGAGCCAATATCAATAATGTTTAAGCCAGTAGCAATAACATTTGAACCATTATAAATAACATTTAAATCATTATAAATAACATTAAAATCAATATAAACTTAAAGTTAAAACCAATATAAATAACATTGGAACCATTATACATAACATTTTTACTCTTACAAATAACATTTGGACCATTATAAGTAACATTAGAACCATTTTAAATATCTTTAAAACTATTATAAATAATATTTGTAAACATTATAAATAACCTTTGAACCATTATAAAAACATTTGAACCATTATAAATAACAGTTCAACCATTATACATAACATTTGAACCAATTTAAATAACATTCGAACAATTATAAATAACATTTGAACAATTATATATAACATTTGAGCTATTATAAATAACATTTGAACCATTATAAAAACATTTGAACCATTATAAATAACATTAAAACTATTATAAATAACATTTGAGACATAAATAAGATTTAAACCATTAAAAATAACATTTGAACCATTATACATAGGATTTCAACCATTCTAAATAACATTTGAACTATTATAATTAACATTTGAACGATTATACACAACATTTGGACGTATATAAATAATTTTTGAACCAATGTAAATAACATTTCAACCAATTTCAATAATGTTTAACCTATTTCAAATAACACTTGAACCATTATAAATAATATCTGAACTATTATAGATTACACTTAAACGATTATAAATAACAATAAAACCATTATAAAAACGTTTAAACCATTATACATAAGATTTTAACTATTATAAATTACATTTGGACCATTATAAATGACATTTGCACTTTAATAAATAACATTAAAACTATTATAAATAACATTTGAACCATTATAAATAAAATTTGACCCAACCTAATAAATATTCGAACAGTTATAAATACCATTTACACTATTATACCTAACATTTGAACTATTATAAAAAACATTTAATGAATTATAAATAATATTCGAACTATTATAAACATTTGAACTATTATAAATTATAAATAAGAAGCACATGAACTATGGCTGAGACATTATAAATAACATTTGGGCGATTATAAATAAAATTTGAATAATTATACATAACATTTGAACAAATGCAAATAATATTTACATCATTGTAAATAATATTTTAACCAATGTCATTAATGTTTAAGCCATTATAAATGACATTTAAACCATCATAAATAACATTTAATCCATTATAAATAACATTTAATTCATTATAAATCACATTTAAACCATCATAAATAACATTTAATTCATTATAAATAACATTTAAACCATTATAAATAACATTTAATTCATTATAAATGACATTTAAGCCATCATAAATGAAATTTAATTCATCATAAATAACATTTAAACCATTATAAATAACATTTAAACCATTATAAATCACATCTAAACCATTATATATAACATTTGAACTATTATGAATAGGATTTAAGCAATTAAACATAGCATTTGAACCGTTAAAATAACATTCAGACCATTATAAATAATATTAACACTATTATAAATAACATATGAACCATTATAAATAATATTTGAACCATTATATATAACATTTGAACCATTACAGATGGCATTAAAACAATTATACATAATATTTGGAACATTACAAATAACATTTAAGCCATTGGAAATTAGATTTTAACCATTATAAATAACATTTAAATCATTATAAATAACAGTTGAGCTATTATAAATAATATTTGAACAATATTAAGTAACGTTTGAATCACCATAAATAACATTTCAATCGATGTAAATAGCATTTGAACATATATAGATAGTATTTAAACCATTTAAATAAGATTAGAACCATTATAAATAACGTTTAAACCATTATAGACAATATTTGAACCATTATGAATAAGGTTTGAACCATTATAAATAACACTGAACCTTTAAGAATAATGTTTTTACCAATGTAAATATTATTTGAGTCATTATACATTTGAACTATTGTAAATTACAATTTAACCATTCTAAATAATGTTTGAATCGTTATCATTAACATTTGAATAATTATAAAAAAACATTTGAATCATTTTAAATAAATTTTGCCGCATCATAAATAATATTGGAATAATTATAGCTAACATTTCAACCATAACAAATAACATTTGAACCATTACAAATAATTTTGAACTAATGTAAATAGTGTTTGCATAATTTTAGATAACATTTGAACCATGTAACATAACATTTGAACATTTTTCAAATAACTCTTAAATTTATAAATAACATTTGAACCATTATAAATAATATTTTAACCACTATAAATAACACTTAAATAATTCTAACTAATGTTTAAGCCGATGTAAATAACAGTTGAACCATTATAAATAGCATTTCAACCATTACAGCTAACCTTTGCACCATTATACATGAGAATTTGACAACATTAAATAACATTTGGAAGATTATAAATAACATTTAAAACATAATAATTAACATTTAAACCATTATAAATAATGTTTTAACCAATATAACTTACACTTCAATCATTATAAATAACATTTGAACCATTATAAATAACATTTGAACCATTATACATAAGATTTTAAACATTATAAATCATGTTTGAACCATTTTAACTAATATTTGAACCATTATAAAAACATTTGAACCATTATATATACGATTTGGCCTATAATAAATAACATGTGTACCATTATACAATAATGTTTGAATCGATGTAAATAAAATTTTGTCCATTATAGGTAACATTTGAACAATTATAAATAACATGTAAACCATTATAAATTATGTTTGCACTATTATAAATAACATTTGTACCATTATAAATAACATTTGGAACATTATGAATAACATTTGGAACATTATGAATAACATTTGAACCTTTATAAATGACATTTGAACCTTTTTAGATAACATTTGAACTAAATATGATAATATTTGAACCATTGTAAATAATGTTTGTACCAATGTAAATAAAAATTGAACCATTATAGATAACATTTGGACTATTATAAATAACATTTAATCATTATAAATAACATTGGAACCATTATAAATAATGTTTGAACCAATAGGAATTGTCACTCTCTGCACTGATTATTGTGAAACATTCGTGTCTGCAGGTATAAAAATAATTATGCATATATATAAGCAAATAGTTAATAAAACATGTATAAACACTTTCAAAAAGAGTAAAACATATTTAATTTGAAAAGAAAACATTAAATAAGTGGATAGTCCTTAATCAGCGGAGTTTATTTGGTTTTATCGAGCTTTTACATCTGGTTGAGATAACTTTATAAATATTAATTCTTTAATATTTATAATTTATTTTAGTTTTACCATCTTGGATCATTTTGGTAAATTCAATTGTAATTTTTATGATGAATTGAATGAACAAAATTTAGTTATAGTCAGCTTACGTATTTCCTAATTGGCTGCGGAGCTCTACCGGAAACGATGACAAGGTAAATCAGTTTCTTCCCTTTTATTATGTATTGGATAGCCTTTTTTTAATGGTGTTTGAAAATGTGTTATTTTGATTTGAATAACTTCATTTGTTATTTGGATTTCAATACTTTTATTTTTATACTTGCATAAACACACGCGCGCGCGCGCGCACACACACACACACACACACACATATATAATATATATATATATATATATATATATATATATATATATATATATGATTATTGCTGTATTTTTCCAGATGATCGCCATCACGAGTTCACTCATCACCACATCTATTCATCTATGCCATCTTAGATGACGTTTCAGTCCTGCCGCAAATTTGCACATCTTGAAGCAGATGTAGCATACAAATTGAGCAATTTCCACTAAGTTGACTTCCTCTGGAGGCTGGAGGAAATTCCTATGAACAATCACGTGTCTTCTTAAACCAGCAGTAGATTTGCAAACTTTGCTGCGTATTAGACCGATCGTAGGTTCGGACTAATAGATGCAAAGTTGACCTGAACAGGAGTTTTGTGTGACTTAAGGTTGTTGACGTAGCCAGTTGTTTGTGTCATCAATTAAACCTTTGCAAAGCTCTCGTTTCAGATTGCTGTGAACCTGCTTTCTTTTCTCTAGAACATCACAACTTTCACATTCAAGCTTTTGCCACTTCGGCTAGAAATTTAAAAATACAATCACTGAGAGACAACGCGCGGATGTCTACTAACTGACTTTTCTTTCTCCAACTTTACACCATGGCAAGAAAGAAGAAAATGAAAGAAAAAAAAAGATGTACAAAATACCGAGGATGGAGTACGACTCTAAAATATATTTAAATCATAAATTTCAAACGAGTAAAATATTTGTTTATTTTCATAATATTGCGTTGTAATTTGGCTTTCAAACGCGCCTGAGGCATATTTCATTAAAAAAATGTTTATGTTTATATCATTTTTAATTTTATACATATATTTTATATATTTCTTATATATTTTTAATGACTAATGATTGTAGAGATTGTAGGAGTAAAATATATAAAAATAACACTAATAGCAAAAAAGGAGGTGATAAGTAATAAAATGGATTCAACCAAATACGAATTAAAAACAGTAGTTTTTAATAGGCCCAATAATATGTGGATGACACAGGTAAGAAATACTTTATAACTGAGATGAATTGGTTAACCTAATTTATCTGGAAGAAAAAAAACTAGATCCAATATTAAAAATAATTTTGTTCATGTATTTTAAGGGAGGTGATGTTTGGTCAACACTGCTGGGGAGCTATGGTTTAATATAGTGTTTTGTTTTTAAATCCCAGAAGCATTAATGGAAAACAACTAATGATCGCTTTAAGAACATTGGTACTATTGTTTGTTCATGTAAGTAAAACGATTCAACGATGCCGGAAATTAATTGACACTGATAAAATAATGTTCGAACGAAAGACATTTTTTATTTTTTATATCATTTTGAAGAGTCCAAGGCTACCCCCCCACACACATACACACACATATATATATATATATACATACATATATATATATATATGCATAGATCATCGTATAACGATTAGATCACTGTCTGACTAACGAAAAGAACATTTAAAATTAAAATGCTTAAATTCAACGTTATTTTACGTGGTTAATGGTAGCCGAATGGATACGGTCTTTGCTAATCGAGCCAGAGATGTCTCGTGTTGCCGAGTTGGAATCGTTCGACTGGTGTTAATCGTGACACCCTGCACTGAAGATTCCCGAAAGGATGAAACACTAGTGTCTGTAGGTATTTAATTATTATAGTAAAACAAATTATATATATATATATATATATATATATATATATATATATATATATATATATATATATAAAGAACATTCAAGGCTATATATATGTATATATATATATATATATATATATATATATATATATATATATATATATATATATATACATATCCAAGTTAGAAAAGCATTTCATTCAAGGCATGAAAATTGTTAAACAAAGTGTTTTTACTATAAGCTTTAAAAATAAAGGTACAAGATTGAATTTGAAATTTATTAATCTTTAAAGTGCACTTTTATAAATTATATGAAGTAAGGTATAAAAATTTAACACCTTACTTTGTAAAATGTATAAAAGTTCACTTTGAAGATAAATAAATTTCAAATTGAATCTTGTACCTTTATTTTTAAAGCCTAAGTAAAAACATTTTGTTTACCAATTTTCATGCCTTGGATTAAATGCTTTTCTTACTTGTAATGTATCTTTTTAAGATTATATTTAATTTAATTTATTAATCTGGATTAAAAAAAGTGAATGTGGTTTTGCATGTATTTATAAAAACTCTCCTACACTCTACTTCAGTTTGTATTTCTCCTCACACCACAACTAATTTTTGCAACCCCCTCTTTGTATTATTACAGGTCTGACTATTCTCTCTGTTTCAGTTTATATTTCTCCTCACACCACAACTCTTTTTTGCAATTCCGTCCTTGTCATACATGTCTGAATAATGAGAAAATCTAAATTTTTAAACAAAAACTTTAAAATAACTTTTTTAAATTATTTTTTTTAACTTCTTTCAGAATAGAAAATCTTTACAATCTAATAAGGAACATATTTCATATAGGTTTCATTAGAGATGAAAATTTCAAAAGGATTGTATAACTGGTTACGCTCAATAGTAGTCCTCGCCAGCGAAAGTCTTTGTTATTGTTATTCTATCATTATTATTATTTAAAACATTTTGTGTCCTGCTCTTTCGCGCGAGGATTAATATATATATATATATATACATATATATATATAATATAATATAATATAATATAATATAATATATATATATTAAAAGAAGTACCCGTCGTTGACTGGGTTAAAAAATAGCCCATAGAAAATGGACTGTGATTGATGAAAGTATGATAGGTTATGAAAAGGAAGGGGTTGTAAAGAGATAGGTTTTGATACTCCAAAATTTTACACTAAGCAAAAAATTATGAAAGTAAAGATAATTTTTGAGAAAATATATTTTTTATATCAACTTTGTTTCCATTCATAGCCAAGAGTGACCAACAAAATTATGTTTCCTTACAAAGAGAACATGTTATATATATAATAATATAAATATAAAAGAAATAACTGTTACCATACTCAATAAAAGTTACTTTTATGGTAGAATAGTTCATTGGTTTGCATTTTTAAGTAATTTGTAACATTTTTTTTAATTCACCAACCGGTTTTAAAAAAAATCAAAATGGCAGCGACTTTGAAATGGAGAGCCCCGTTTTCAATCTGAGCATTCTGTGTTAACAATTTAAGAGAGTTCCGTCAACATAAGGAATATTTATAAACATATTTTAATGCTTTCTGTTATTTTGTGTGTCTATATATACTTATATTCATTCAGTTGTATTAAATACAAATGTCTTACTTGTTATGCCTGCGACAATATCCATTATTAATTTCAGAAATATATATTGCATAAGAACCTTCCAAGGCTATATATATATATATATATATATATATATATATATATATATATATATATATATATATATAAAGGATAAGTAACTTTACTATTCAAAAATCTATGAGAGTGGTGTGTACTTGCATACAATGTTAGTCCTTCTTTACTTGCCATTTTTAAAAAATGGAAATTACTTGAGACAAAGCATGAAGCTACTTGATGTAAAGTTTGGCTGGTTGTTTTGCTTTATGGCGTATCAACCCTTTTTGGGTTATTTAATGCGGAATCCAGTTATTTTGGAAATAGTATTCATGTTGCATCGAGTTATTTTGTAGAATATTTTTTTATTCTTCAAGCTCTTTGTATCTTCAATCGCTAGTATGTAGTGTTTGGTTAGGTTGTTTTATAGTGGATTTTATCGTTTTTATTCCCTGCTCTGCAGAACATGAATGAGTTTTACAATGGGAAAGGGGAAAAAGGGTTACAATATTAATGTTTAGTACAAAATTTAAGTTAGGAAACCAGTGAGAGAGTGGGAAAGATAGAAAGAGAAAGGGGAAATAGGAAGAAAGGGAAGGGGGGGGAAGGTGGAGTGTTGTTTTTGTTTTATTTTTGCAGAACATAATAAAGTTTTGCAAAAAACAAAAGTAGAAATACAAAAAGCATCAATGTTAGGTGCATTTCATCTCAGGAAGCCATTATCTTCAGACAGCCTGATCTGGTAGCACCAGTTGATGTAAAGTGCTAAAAGGTGATTCGAGGTCAAAAACTAACAACGCATGTTATATGATTAAAACCCAAAAAATCAACAATTATGATGAACGCAATTTTTTTCCAAGAATTTTCTATCTGTGAAACACAACAGCGTAGGACTGCTTCCCCTGTCAAAGAAACACGTTCATGGAATGTGAGGACTAAATGACAAAATGAAGCAAAGCAAAAGTCACGAAACTGTCTAAACTGGGCCCAAGGTCTACTTTCTACACCCCGTAATGCAATTTACTTGCATCCCCACGAGGGCAGATTTGTGTGGTATTTAATGTTGTAAAAAATCCAACTACTGAAAAAGGACCACACTAAATTGGGATAAGCATTAAAATTTCCTCAGTCTAGAAAGACACCCCTTTCAGTGACTAATGACAGAAAATACTCAAGGGTGGCATCAGAACAGCTGCTACACTTTGCTCCTTTTTCTTACAGGAGAGGTGTTGCAAGTCTATCTCAGCTCTATTGTTATTTACATGGTAAGATTTTCAGAAATCACAAGATCCTAGTTTCTGCGACCTGATGCATTTTCTGATGACTTCAGAATGCCTTCTCTTGGCTATGGCTATTTCTTTCTTACAATTATTTCTAGCTTCTAAAAACTTTTGCCTATTTGTATTGAACTTATGTCAGGTAAGTCTACGGGATGCATGTTACCTTTAAGCGATAACAGTTGTTCAATCAGAGATGAAACATTGTGGAGAGTGTGGTTTGATAAAATACTTCCATGCGGGAACGTGTGCTTCAATTGCTGCTTTGAACCATTCAGTAGTCTTATTTGCACACTTTTCCACCGGAAGATAAAAGATACTACTCCATGGAGCATCTCTGATGTGATCCCTGATGGCTTTCCAGTTAACCTTCTTATAATACCTTGTCATTTAGAGTAATAACTCGTCAACTTTTGGTCGAGATTTTAGCGTGATTTCTATGATTATCACAACATGATCAGCATTTCCGAGTGGGCTATGACCATTTGTTACACAATTATCTGTAGTCAGAAATAGATCTAGAAGTGAGACTTGTTGACCCGTTTGGTCTGGGAGACGGGTCGGAAACATAACTGTCTGTGATAGGAAATGAGATATGGAGAAGCTATGTGTTATGCTACCAACAGCGTCTGTGTAAGTAGAGAGTCCAAGCCGATTAGTATGGTGGACATTAAAGTCACCAAATACATGTACTTGCACGCTAGTATCTAGGGAGAGTGTTGTGGCTATGCTGTCAGAGACTTTGTTGATTAGGGCACAGTCCTGGGTCGAGGGAGAGCGGTAGAGAAAATACAAGTAGCTATCGCTATGTTGCAGATTAAGTCGCAAGCACATGAAGGCCTGGTCGTCAGATTTGATTCTCTGGTCAAGGGGAGAGATAGTTCAATAAAAAATTACGCTCAAACCAGACGTAAACTCAAATAAAACCAATTCGCCTCTACCCTTGAGGCTTGCATTCATGAATATAATATGTATAGATATAGAAATAATATATAATAAAAAATAATAAACATATACAAAAATAATACACACACACACACACACACACATATATATATATATATATATATATATATATATAAATAATAAATATTCATGAGGTTAGAATTAATTAAGATGATGTTGGATCATCTCTCCCGGATATCTTAGCACTAAGTGAAACTAACCTACACTCCTCCATCCCCTCTGATCACTTTAACATGTCTGGTTATCTTCCACTTTGCTGTAAGGACTCAGACAGATATATGTACAGACTTGGAGTCTATATTCAAAACTGCTTATTCGTAAAACACAATACCACTGGACTTCTTCCTAGCTGACTATGATATGGTTATTTTCAAATCTAATGTAAATAAGTTCTTGCTGAGTCATCCTCTTATATAATTAAACCCTACTCAAGTTCCAGCATTAGCAAACATGACAGTGTTGTCTTACAGTCCACCCAATACTCATTAACCCTTATACTCGAGTGGTCCTTGGGCCTTGATAAGAGGTGAACTCCTAATAGATAAAAAACAAAGCAATCGACAAAGGAGCCTACTCCAGGACATTTAAACAACAAATTTGAAATTAGTTTCTTCTTTTAATTAGCTGCAAAATACTTAAAGATTAAGATCGTTACGTGACGTCATAATGGCTTCTATTAATTGTAAACAGGTTTGAATCCATAGAAAATTAGCGAAAATGAAACTATTCCCCGGGGATAAATTAATGTCGGATTTTAATGATTATTTCTATAGAAATCAATAAAATTCTCAATATCATACAGGCTTAAATGAACGGATAGTTTTTCTTCCATAGATATGGAGTCTACACAAAGGAAACTTCGTATAAAGACTCAAAACGGGAAGGAATAGGAACAAAAGTTTAGGTACTATTATAAGTGTGTTGATAGTTTTTTTTTGTTTTTTTTTTTTACACACACGCGTTACCACATTATCAAGGCCAAGAGGCCACTCAAGGATAAGGGTTAAAAGAGTGTACAGTAGAAATTGGAAAATATAGTAATCATTAGTAATGAAAATATTATAGTCAGCCGGAAAGCAGGAAAACGGAAGACAATTCCACAGCCGTGCAGTTCTAAGAAAGGAGCTTTGTTCATGGAATGTACGTTTAGGTTTAGGCACAGATAAAGAGTGGAGGGGATTATTGATAGTGTTTACATCACCCTTACTAGTGACATGGCTACAAGGATAGACATAGAAACAGAAAATTAAGTTAAAGACCATTTTATAATAACAACAACAACAACAACAACAACAATAATAATAATAATAATAATAATAATAATAATAATAGTGGGAGCACTAGGAACAACTCCGAAAAAAATTTGAAAAAAGAATGAGAGAAATTGAAATCAAAGGAATGGCTGGAAAGATAAAATGAATAACAACAATGAAAACAGCTGACATATTAAGAAACACCCTTGAATGCAGAGAGTAATACACATGAGCCAAATGCGCGGGCCAGACAAAATGTTGCAGAGGCAAAACATGAAAAAGAGTTACATGGAACAAAGAACATTTTACATAGGGGTCACCACTTATCAAGGCCCGAAGGCCACTCAGGGATAAGGGTTATTGCGTGTACAGTAATCAATGAGATAGTATTGTAGTAATCATTAGTATTGGAGATTTGATAGAATGTCTTACTTAAGGGGGCGGTTTGTCAGGAATTTGTTTATGTTGGACTTGAAGACATCCAAGTTGTAGTCAGGTGGGAGACAGGCAAGTGGCAGAGAGTTCCACTGGCGTGCAGTTTTAAGAAAGAAACTTTGCTCATGGAATCTACGTTTGGATTTAGGCACAGATAAAGAATGGGGAAAATTCTTGACAGTAGTTTCAGCCAGACGGGTGTTTCTCGTGAAAGATTGGCGAGGGGGGACGAGAGATTGGAGCTCAGACGGGCACCTGCCATGGAAATAACGATAAAACAAAGACAGGCTCACAACGTCTCTTCTGTGGGAGAGAGGTTGCAGGGAAGAGAAAAGGGCATCCCCCACTAAACCACGAAGTCTATTTTGTACTCTGTCAAGGCAGGATAGGCTGTTTTTAGCAGCTCCTGCCCAGATGTGGTAGCAGTACTCCATCCTTGGACGTACTTGGCTGCATATTTATAAGCTCCCTATCCAATCCTCCATTCCTTCCCATTGCCCCATCATCGCCCACCCAAAAGAATGAGCTAAATAGTCGAGAAGGATCCAGGAGGATGGAAAGACCGAGGATAGAGCACTGACCAAACCTCCACTGAACAAGTGCGAAGAGAACTGGGACCTTGGGGAGGATTATTGCCACTCAGATGCCAGTAAAGACCAATAGATGCTGCCAGCCAGAAATCAATGATAAGTGGCTGTTGCGATAATGCAAATTCATTTACAAATGTTATCGAAAGGGGTGGAAAGAATTGGAAAATCTGGGGAGATTGTTGTCGCTCAATTTCCAGGGAACACCACGGGTTGTTTTCAACGAAAGATCTTTGATGACTGGATGAGTGCAACAAAGACTGTGACTTTAAGGAGCCTTATTGCCAACGAGAAATCAGTGGTAAGTGGCTGTTGCTAAGGTTATTGAAAGAAGTGGAGAGTACTGGAAATGTGGGGAAACTTGTTGTCACTTAGACTTCAGGGAACACTACAGATTGTTCTAAAAAATAATTTTTGATGATGGTCTGTGTGAGAACTAATAATAATGATAATAATAATAATAATAATAATAATAATAATAATAATAATATCCACAGGGTGAAGATCAAAGAGACCGAAAAACAGAACATGCCAGGCAGCTGAAGGGAATATGGAGAAAATCAATAAAATACCAATAATTATAGGAGGACTAGGATCAGTCCCAAAGAATTTAAGAAAAAGACTAAGCGAAATCAGAGTCGAGGTAAAGACGAAGACGTTAATGCTGAAAATAGCAAAAATCTTAAGAAAAATCCTCGAATGTGGAAACCAATCCACATTAGCTAATCAGACGTATAAAAAGAAAAAGATACAACCAAGAAAACTGAAAACGCAAAATTGTAATTACCCTATCCGCAGAACCCCCCCCCCCACACACACATAGTAGAATCAGCATCGACCGGCACCATACCAAATAATCGAAGAAATAAGGAAGTTGACAAGACCGAGGAGGGAAAGCACTAGCCAGACCTCCACTAGATGGATATGAATATGACTGGTACCTTGAGGAGGTTTACTGTCACCCAGATTCCAGTGACGAACAATGGTCATTGCTAGCGAGAATCCAATGACAAATGACTGTTGCAATAACGCAAATTAGCTTGCAGAAGTTATCAAAAGAGGTGAAGAGTACTGGAAATCTGGGGAGATTTGTTGTCAACCAGGCTCCAGGGAACACCACCGGTCGTTGTTAGTGAGTTATTTCTGTATGAGAACTCCTAGATGATGATGATGATGATGATGATGAATTTCTGGGTCATAATATATATATATATATATATATATATATATATATATATATATGTATATATATAAAAGTGAACGTGTCTGTCTGTCTGTCTGTCTGTCTGTGTACATTTCCCTACGTAATAACTCTGTCAATTTTTAGTCTATAGACTCGAAATTTGAAATACCGGGTACTGAGATTTGGGAAAATCGATGTGACGGGTGTCAGCCAGAAATTTGGCTGTTAAGGGGTCAAATTTCAACGATTTGACCTTTAAGAACTCTACCAAACTCCTCCGACAATTTTGGGTCTAGACACTTGAAATTTTAGATATAGGTTCCTTGAACCTGGATCTAATTTAATAAAGTGATTTGAGCCCGAAACTATAAATTTTGAGGGGTCATAATAGGGGTCAAATTAAAAAAAAAATTACTCTTTTTTTTGCTCAGCATACACCTCCAAACACCCGGGCAATGCCGGGCTGAAATGCTAGTATATATATAAAAGGCAAAAGTGGCGTGCACGTTTTTGTATGTCCGCAAAAGGCTTCTTGTGTGAGGGTTCTCGCGTCGGTTAGATTTCGGGAGATGTTTTTGCATCATAATTTCTCAGCTTCGCAAATGAACATCGTCTCAATCTTTTTTTTTGATCGAGTTTACATTCTCTCGTTTCAAGTGTTTGTTTGTCTTTTTCATATAAATAAAGTGAAACTAATTGAAGCAAACGCAAGCGTTAGTATCTGTTCTGTAATTGGTCCTTGGTCAATGTAAGGGAAATCCTTCATACTGAGATAATTACTATTTATTTGGATACTGCCAGAATGCCACCTTTTTTGGGAGAGCTGGTTTTCCCCCCACATTATATACGAACTTGTATCTAATTTGCTTTCATGGGGAAGCAAATAAATATCATGACAGAAAGCGGAAAGCTTAACTGGCCCTCGGCCAAGTTTTAACGCCACTTTCATTTCTGTGCTGACTAGTTTGATGCTTAAGTTAATTACCAACTTATTGAATTCACTATCCTATTTAACCTGATGGTTAGCGAGAAAGATTAATTACTCTACGTTTTCGAGTTTGATCCTACCTCTCTCTCTTTTTTTTTTTTTATTTCATCTGTGTGCCAACATCCTCCACCCGAGCAAAAGTTAATTACCAACTCATTTAATTCACTGTCCTTTTTTTTTCTTTTTTTTTCACGTTTATTTTCTTCTTCGCGGTACGGGTTCAAGCCTGCCTGCCTACTACCACTATTTTTTTTTTTTTTTGCTTAACACACACCTCCAAACTTTCGAAAAGTGAGTGCATGGGAAATAACACGAATAAATCAATAAACATCAAGATCTGGAAAAGGAATTAGTTAGACCACGGAAGTGTAAAAAAAGTTGATCCCCACTGTAAATGGAACGCTTACGACCATAACGAAAAAAAAAAAAAAAAACACCATAAATGACTTGAATAAATTGTGAAGACAATTTCTTTTTCCAATTCTACAAAATCAGTTAGGAATGGCGAAAGTATTAAGAGACAGTCTGTATGTCTAAAGTCAAAGAGATTGACCTGATGTTCAAAGAAAAGAATCCAACTAAAAACATCTAAAAGTTGAGATTAATTTGCTGTTCCAGCTGACCACAGGGTGAATATCAAAGAAAAGGAGAAACGGAACAAATATACAGAGCTAGCCTGAGAGCTGAGAGGGATATGGAATATAAAGAAAATCAAAATAATACCGAGAATAATAGGAGCACTAGGAACCATACCGAAAAACTTTGAAAAAAGAATGGGAGAAATTGAAATAAGAGAAATGACTGGAAAAACACAACAAACAATAATAATGAAAACGGCTCTTTGGATTATGTAGCAAATTACAGCTATGTAATAATTGTGGTTTCTAATTTTCTGGTTTTTGAGCTGAGTAAGTTGTAGAATGGTGCCGACTGAGTTTCGCACAGTGATCCGGTGTATTAGTAATAGCAGCGCCTTGCCTTTTAGCGTGAAATTCGGACTTATCTTCTTATTTTTCCAGTTAGAAATTATACGGTCTACATATGGGTTTCTTCTTCATCCCATCAGTCGAATTAAATATTGTATTTGCCAACTTATTCTGTGATCAGAACACCATCTGTTGCATAGACAAAGTTCAAAATCGATTTTGAAATCTAGTGAGAATCATCTCCGTTTTCACAGAAAAACCGTAGCTAGTAATTCTCTATTATACTGTTACTTTCATTAGAACGTGCTCTACTAAACTCCAATCTCTGGATTCCCTTTTTAAAACATTCAGAGCAGGAACTCATTTTCCTGCTACAACGAAAAAAAAAATTAAGGTTCCTTTTTTTCCTCCGTGTGGTTAGCATTAGGCAATATGTTCACAAGCAAAGATTCTTTGCAAGTGATTCTCGTTTTGTAGAAAACATTGCCACAAAACTGCTTTCTTGCAGATGACAACATAGTTGTTTTCAAACATAATGTCAAAAGACTTCTTTAGTATAACGTCCCCACAAGTAAACTAACTTAAGTTCATTCCGTTAATAATTCTCTGATGAGGTTTTTCACTTTTCAACTAGCTGTTGGATTAAAATACGATCGTCTTCAAATCAAATATCAACAGAATCCTGTCTGAGACGACTAATTAAACTTAGTTCATCCAATTAATCATCCTTGATCAATCATCCTTTGATGAGACCCTTCTTTCAACTTACAGTCATTCTATTATATATATATATATATATATATATATATATATATATATATATATATATTAGTAAAAATAGTAACCTTATTATTTCAATTATTTTTATTGGGGAAGTGGTATTATCCACTGGAGAGACATGTCTTTAACAGCTGTCCTGTTTTTAAATCTCTGAAACAGCTACATGGTAAGCAGCTGATGATCCCTGTTTTTCTATTTACAATATTACAAAATAGTTTTCTCTTTTCATCCTTATGTAGTTAAATTCTGTTTTAAAATTGATGACTTTTGCGAAATCGGCTTATGCAAATGCTAAGTTTATTTCTATTTAACAACTTCAGTTAATGCCTTTTTTTTTCATCGTTATATAAATGAATTCTCTTTTGTCATTATAAACTTTTTAGAAGTCGGATTATGTAGGTGCTAAGTCTGTGATAGGCTGAAGTTAAATTTTTCTTCTTTTTTTTTTCCTTCCGGGAATTTAAACTGCATTCTTATTTTTATTTTTGCATTTTTCTATTCCCTTCTTTAGTTTATATATATATACAAAGTGACCCCCCCCCCCAAAAAAAAAACAGAGGCACTAAATTGTTTTTCTGAGCATTTTACAGTCAACGGAGAAAAAAAGGCCAAAGACTCTAGTGTTTTGATGTGACGTTTTAAATATAATAAACTAGTTATGACCAAAGTTTCATTTCATTCGGACAAAACACTAAGAAACAGGGCCTAATTAGAGTGGGCCCGTTTTTTTTGTAACCCTAAATATATATATATATATATATATATATATATATATATATATATTGGCAGCAAGTCATTATTTAAGCACGTCTGATTGAACACGACAGAGTTATTCGTTTTCCGATTTTTCTAGATATCTTTTCAATTCGCCGAACGGTCGTTTTTTTTTAATTTCAGCTGACATGTTGTATATAATGTCGTCCAAAAGTTATATATATATATATATATATATATATATATATATATATATATATATATATATATATATATATATATAAAATACGCATCAGGTGCACTTGAAAGCCAAATCACAACGCAATATTACGAGAATAAACAAATTCTGATGCGTATTTTATTTTTATTCAAATTAAATCAATGCTTCTGTAACGAAACTCACAGCCCTGATACACACACATATGTGTGTGTGTATGTGTGTGTGTATGTGTGTATGCATGTGTGTATTTGTGTATCTGTGTGTATGTTTGTGCATGTGTGTGTGTATGTGTGTGTGTGTGTATGTCTGTGGTGCGTGTGTGTATATGTGTGTGTATGTGTGTATATGTGTGTGTTTGTATGTGTGCATGTGTGTGTATATATGTGTGTATGTGCGTGTGTTTGTGTGTGTGTGTGTGTGTGTGAGTTCCCTCTAGACTTGGTTACGGCTGGGCCAACCTTTTTTTTTTCAATTTCACACGAAAGTACTTAATGTGTCTGGGAGTGTTCCTATAGAGTGTCTGATAAGTATCGAAAATCGATAATCGAAAAAATTCGATTGAAGAAGAATGCCCGATTCTGACCAATGTTCACACTTGTATACAACCTAACATCACAAATTCATTTGAGGCGTTTTATCACCATGCAAAAAGAAAAGTCCAGCCTATAAAATCAACCATAGATTGGTTTATAAGACAGGGGCGCGTTCGAAATGATTTTACTTTTTAGAGCACAACTGAACAGTGGCATCTGACTTTTGCATTTTTAACTATAAGGGAAGCCATTATTTACAGATAATTTTATAAAATCAACAGTAGATTCTCTACAGTGCAATGTAGACTATAATGTATTGTGGACTAAGTCCTCACTGCGGGGCGGCTTTTGAAGCTTCATCTCAGTACACTGTGAGAGGGGGGGCAACTAGAGCAGGATTAATCAATTTGATTATAAATGGGCGATTTCAACGATTTCGATGACAATTGAAATATTAGGAAGATGGAAAATTGTTGATCTTGATTCAATCCTGGACAAGTCTCCCTATTAGTATACACACACGCGCGTGTATTTAAATAAGTGGAAAAAAGTCTATATTTCAAATTTCAAGATGAATAACATTTTATTACCATTTATTTTTTGAAGTACGTTAACATGCACAATTCTTGGCAGCATCGGTTTCGTATCGCAAAAATCAGTAATTGACAGAGTAATTGCATGAATTATTTTGCACCACGAAACAGGTGCTGTCAAAAATTGTGTATGTCAACGTACTTAAAGAAGTAAAAAAATAATAAGTTCAAATAATGGTAAATCAACAACATAGTGAATAATAGTACGATTGCATCAGGAGAATTAAATATTGGGAAAAACTGTAACTGTAGAATACCTAACGAATGTCCATTGGAAGGCAATTTTTTAATTTTTAAATTGTATACAAATGTGAAGTTAAAGTGAATAATAGTAAAAATGCATACCTAGGTGTGAACTGAATGTAATTTTAAGGACAGATATAGAAACCATATTGCATCATTGTAGCATTGGATCAGAAAATAAACTAAATTGAAATGATGATAAGGATAGAAATGAGGATAGGACAAGAATAAATATTAAAAAGAAGAAGAAAACACGACTGCATTAGGGGATTGGGTTAGGGAACTACGTAAGAATAAAATAGAATTTGAATTAAAAGTGGTCAATGGGAGATAAAGTTAGAAAATATAAACCTAGTAAATCAAAAAGATGTAATCTATGATTACCTGAGTCATACAACATAGTAAAATTGAAAAGAAGAAATTTAAAACAAAACTTTGATGTTATACAAAGCTGTCTAATTAAAATTCCTATTATCACACTTAAGACCTGATTAAAATAACATGTATGAAAAAAGATATTAAGTTTATAATAAGTTCAAATGATGGTAAAATTAACAAAATAATGAATAATAGTAAAATTGAATCAGGAAAATTAAATATTAAGAAAAAAATGTAACTGCAGACTACCTAACGAATGTCCATTGAAAGGCAATTGTTTAATTTCTGAAATTTTATACAAATATGAAGTTATGGTCGATAATAGAAAAAAGATATATCTAGGAGGAACTGAATGTAATTTTAGGGACAAATACAAAAACCACCATTTTACATTGGATCAGAAAAGGAACTAAATTGAAATGGTGATAAGGATAGAAACAAGGATAGGAGAAGAATAAATAATAAAAATAAGAAAAACACGACTGCATTGGGAGATTGGGTTGGGGAAGTACGTAAGAAAAAATAGAATTTGTATTAAAATGATCAATAGTATATAAAACTAGGACATATAAACCTAGTAAACCAAAAGATGTAATCTATGCTTACTTGATTCATACTACATATTGAATTCTAAAGAAGAAATTTTAAACAAAAAGTTAGATTTCATACAAAGTTGTCTACATAGAAATAAATTCCTATTATCACGCCTAAGACCTGATTAGAATAAAATGTATAAAAAATAAGGAAGACGTTGTGAGTGAAATGTAAGTGTAGTAAAAGAATTTTAAATTTAATACAAGCAATTTAAGATGATGAAATAAATAAAGCAGTAGGTCGTTAACTTAACGTATGGAAAATAAACTAAATATAACCTAAATAAGGGAAATAGAATTAAATTTTAATTTAATAAGTGTTATTATTGGTAATAAACTAACACCTGATATATTTCAATGACACACACACACAAATCGAATATTAGGTAATTGCAAAATACTTAGTTTAACAGATTATGATGGATTAAAATAGACTAAATCAGAATATAAGTTTAAAATAAACTAAATGAGAAATTAAACCTAGATTACTATAAAGAGAATAATGTGAAAACTACAAGTTTGAAACCAAGCATTAAAACTTAATAAAGACAAAAATCAAAATAGTGAATTAAAAAAAAATACAGCAATTTCGATAAAATTATCAATTGATAAATGTGGGCAAAATCGAGGCATGTCCCTGGCTTGATATATTAAGGGGAAAATGATATGAGAAGAGTAATAAAAATTACAAAATTACAAAAAGACAAAAAATTCCATGTGATAAAGTTGAAAATTAACTTTTAAGTAAGAAGTGAAGACAAATATTAACTAAGATTATTTAAAGAAACCTTTTACTTTATAGTTTTTCTTTAAAATTTTCAGGTAAAAGGGAAAATGGAAAACAAATATATCGTAAAATGTGAATAAAAATTTATTCGAAACTAAGGCAAATTGAGAAATGAATAGCTGGGCATATAAATAGAGACTAAAGTCTGAAAAGTGTAGTTTAGGAGTTGGAGAACAAATCAACAAATAAATAAATCAAAGAGGAAAAAATAATTATAAAATATTAAAAAATTTAAAGTTTAAATGAATATAAAAATAGAAAATTGTAGGAATATTATCTAAAAATAAGAAATCCGAAAATGAGATATTTATTCTGTTCGAATGGAATCGAAAAAAAAATGAGATGAGGGTGAATGAAGTGAGTACAAACTGCTTGTTCCCTTAAAATAGGCATTATAAATATATCCATATATAAATAACACATGTATTTTGATGTCTGAGGAGTAGCTATTTTTGGAATATCTTTTTAAATAATGTAATGTTTAAATTTGTCCAAGCGGCTTCGAAGCAATTGTGAAACAAAAGGAAATACACCGTATGATGTTCTTATTTCATATTTTATCTTTATTTTTGCATATATATATATATATATATATATATATATATATATATATATATATATATATATATATATATATATAAAACGTTTAAGTGATATTTCAATAAAGAAGTTTTATTTTCTGGTTAGTATTTAAAAAAGTTTTCCATATTACCAGTCTTTCGGTTCAGACTATGTTAACTTTAAAAATAAATTTTAGTGAAGTACGCCGTTGTATTGCTCATCGCATGCTACACAAATAACTAATGTAAATTGTCAAGTTAAAAGCAAAGTTTGGTGTAATCATCTTACATAATATCCTTATATAATAAAACTTTACACCAGCAAGTAGAGAAGGGTTGACAACATTATGAGGGCAAAAATGCTGCGCTGATTATAGGAGGAGAGCCAATTGAGGATAACGATGTTATTAAATATGAAAATTAATTTACTGCGCGCTTGAAAGAAACAAGTGTTAAATATATTCAGGCTCTTAATTATTAATCTGGTTTGGTTTGTTTATATTTATATCGGGTACTAAGTAAGGTAACGGGACAAATAAAATTCACTCTACAGTCGGATTTTCTCCGCGAGCCGGAGGTTGTCGACCTCGTACGTAGAGATTATGTTCACTGGCATGAATTTTAACAGAGGTTAACCGTTACACAGTACATTTTGGAAAACACAAATAGACCCACCTGCAGCTGACGTGATCGAAGTGGGTGTTTCAATGATTATCTCCCTAGACAAAACGCGCTAGAAATGTAGGTGTCGAATGATATAACATACAAATGACGTCACCTGTTCAGAGGACAGAACAGATGTTCTAGAGTCGGATTCAGGAAACAAGAGAGAGAGAGAGAGAGAACGAGAGAGAGAGAGAGAGAGAGAGACGACGACATGCGTTTGAAAATGTTGAAAGAATCTAAGTTGATGTAATCTCGAGAAGAAGTTTTCAGAATTAGATTGATCTCTCTCCCCGTAAACAAACTTTCTCTAAATAAAACCTTAGAAAGCCATCAAGTCTTGAATGTGCACTATGCACATTTGTTTGAAACAACATGTGCGAAATTGTTTGTTCAGCGGTAAAACATGTTACACTATTTGGATTTGACTTTGTAAATCCGACAAAGATGACTTTGTATACTAGATTGATTAAATTTTATGTACACTATGATGTAATATTGTATTAATTTTTGATTTAGTCAACGTTTTGATGAAAATTTTCATCCGATTAACAAATATTCGTTTAAAAACCGACTCCATTTTTTCCGCTCCATTTTCGTCTTCATCTTTCATTGCATCTTCGTCGTTGTGGTTCAAACCGAATTGCTTTTACACTTTAAATAATTATTTTCTTTTTTATATATTTGCTCATGACTGAGTAGTGCACATGACTTTTCAATAAATGTGAACGCAATTAAATCCGCTAATTTGATGCATTTGAAATAGAAATGGCAGAATTATCGGATGTGTTCGACAGAATTGTCTGATCGACCTCCTGCTTCCTTTGTTGCAGCTGGTTGGATTCGTTGGTCTAGAGGTATCCATGAATTCACTGTTATTACTATTATTATTATACGCAATTGTAATACAGCTTCTTATCCAAGTAACTTCTTTCAAAGGATTGCAAGCCTTTGGAACTCTTTTCCTGCTCACTATTTTCTTTCTACCCAGAGCAGTGGTCTTTTCAAGACTAAGTTCAATACGTATCCCTGCCTTTGCAATAACCAGCTTTCGTTCTTGTTAGCTCCTTGCATCAAGTGGCTTTATGCCTTGTCTCGATCGATTGTCTTAAAAATATGCAATAGCAGCTTTCCCTTATCGAAAATAAATTTGTCATTCAGCTTTCAGAGAACACCACAGACTGTTCTCAAGGAGAGATCCTCTATGACCTGTTTGAAAGCTCCTTGTGAGGCAATAATATAGTTCTGGAGTTTTTAGATGAGGGCTGATTGTTTATATCATTTGTGTTTATCGGACTATTGTTCTCATCTTGAGTGTTATTAGTGCAACGTTTCACTCAGATTAGCCTTCTACCGTCTTCAGGCATGTTGGTTGTTGTTTGGAAAAGAAAAGAGCAAAGTTATTCGCTCCATAAATATTTTCATATTCTATGAGTTAGGCTCTATTTTATGGTTTTAGTTTCGAATTTGTGCAAAAATTGGTTGACAAAGGGGAGGCAACTCTAATAAAAAATAAAAAAAAACTCCAATAAAAAAGTAGAGACTAACTCACAGATTGCGACAATATCTACGGAGCCAGTAACTTTTCTCCTTTCTTTTCCAAACAACACCCAGCATGCCTGAAGACGGTCGATAAACACTTCGACCGAAACGTTTCACTAATAACACTCAAGATAAGAGCAATAGTCCAATCAATAATAATAATAATAATAATAATAATAATAATAATAATAATAATAATAATAATAAAACTATGCCTCAACTAACTGGTGACTTCTCTCTGAGAAAGGAAAAAGGTTTCCAGAAAGTATCAAGAAAGACAATTAGTCAGTTTAAATTCATGTTAAGAATGTGTCCATTAAAACTATAAGCAAAATATTTTTAAGTGAGATTTAAAAGAAAATAGCAGATAAAGAAAAGAAAAAAGAATACATTCGGAAAGGTGCGCACAGAAAAGACTAGGATATACATGTAATCGTAATGTTTGTTTAATGTTAACCGATGCAAATTCTATGGAATGAGAATTATATTTAATCAACAGAATGGTTACTTGTAGGCATAGATCAATTCATACCATCCAAAAATTCCCAAAAAACATAACAGCCAGCCATGGTTCTCCCCAGAATGTGCTGCTGCCATGGCGCACAGAAATAACTTTTTCCATAGCTACTAACGTAATAGATGTACTGAGACTAAAGTTGCTTTCAGGACTGCCAGCAACCACTGTAAAAGAGTAATAAAAAATGCAAGACAGCTATATGCTCAGTCCGTTAAACTCAAAGTAGCTGAGCAGCGGCTTGGTTCCCACCAGTCTTAGCAAATAGCAAACAGGATCCTGAACAGAAGCATGCATTCTATCCCAACCATCATTAATAGACCTGAGGTCATCTAGTCAGCATCAGACAAGGCCAAACTATTTTCCAAGAACTTTGCAGCTAATTCTACCCTATGCGACGAAGGCCATCAACTCCCCGTATTTCTTCCTATAACAAACAACACGTTATGCAACATATAAATATCTGTGCGTTGGGTCGCCAAGCTAATCAAGAACCTTGACTCCAGTAAAGCATCTGGCCCTGACGGTATTCCAATCATAGTGTTGAAAAAGCTTCAACCAGAACTTGCCCCCATACTTACAAAACTGTTTAAGCGATGCCTTAAGGAGAAGTGATTTCCAACACCCGTGAAAACCTCATCAGTATGCCCTGTATTTAAGAATTCAGGTGATAAGTCATCTCCCTCTCAGTAAAGACCAATAAGTCTCCTGTGTGTTATGAGTAAGTTGCTAGAATCCATATTAAATAGAGAAATATCCAACCACCTCAGCAGAAATAACCTTCTTAGTGATATGCAATATGGTTTCCGTTCTGCTAGATCGACATCAGATGTGCTAACGGTTAGATCTCATAGGATTAGTGAATCTCTCGAGAAAAGCTTAATTTCTAGGGCAATTGCTCTTGACATATCAAAGGCCTTCGATAAGGTATGGCATAAAGGTCTACTTCACAAGATTTCCAGCTACAGCATAACTGGAAATGTTTTTTCAATTATTAAATCGTTTCTCTCTGATAGGCTCATAAGAGTAGTGGTTGACGGACAGAAATCAGAGGTCCACAGTATTAATGCTGGAGTCCCCCATGGGTCCATCCTGGGCCCAACTGTCTTCCTGATCTACATCAATGATCTCTCAAAACACATACTTAAATCATTCGTTGGCCTCTATGCTGATCACACGACCATCTACGACAACACATCAAAGGCCATAAATGATAAAGTTCTCTCTGATTCTCTCTCCTCTGATCTTGAGCACGTGGTACAATGGGTGAAGAGGTGGCTGGTTACTTTTAATGCATCTAAAACCAAACTCCTATCTTTACATCATCAACGCTCTGATCCCCATCTGTCATCAATTGAAATGAATTGCTCTCGTCTTGGGGAGGCTCCATGTTTTGACAAGCTTCTGGGTTTGACCTTTACTCTGGACCTGAAGTGGAACACGTACATCAAGTCTGTTGCCAAGGTCACCGGGAAAATGATTGGTCCTTCTACCACTCCAGAAGATATCTCACTACTGATGCAATTCTCTATCTATATAAAAGCCAAGTACGTCCAAGGATGGAATACTACTGCCACATCTGGGCAGGAGCTGCTAAAAAAGCCTATCCTGCCTTGACAGAGTACAAAATATTCTGGGTTTAGTGGGGGATGCCCTTTTCTCTTCCCTGCAACCTCTCTCCCACAGAAGAGACGTTGTGAGCCTGTCTTTGTTTTATTGTTATTTTCATGGTAAGTACTCGTCTGAGCTCCAATCTCTGGTCCCCCCTCGCCAATCTTTCATGATAAACACCCGTCTGGCTGAAACTACTGTCAATAATTTTTCCCACTCTTTATCTGTGCCTAAATCAAACGTAGATTCCATGAACTAAGTTTCTTTCTCAGAAGTGCACGCCTGTGTAACTCTCTTCCGTCTGCCTGCTTCCCACCTGCCTACAACTTGGATATCTTCAAGTCCAACATAAACAAATTCCTGGCAAACCGCCCCCTTAAGTAAGACATTTTATCAAATATCCAATACTAATGATTACTATGATACTATCCCATTGATTAATGTACACGCAGTATCCTTTATCCCCGAGTGGCTTCCGAGCCTTTATAAGCGGTGAATACCATGTAAATAAAAAAATATATATATTTTAATAAAGTTGCTATTTTTCTGGTTAGCGCAAAGAATTAACTTTTGGGGGCAGTAAATCTAATAACATGCAGCCAATATGAAAGCGTTAAAATTTCCATGAAAGTAGTGCCCATTGTATTGCCAAAATATAACTGACATCTTTTGGAGGATTGTTTTTCAGAACAGCACCTTCAGACTACACCAAAATGCCAGTGTACATAGCAGTATGCACCCGTTTGCCTGCTTTCCAGCTGGCTACAATGTGGTCGTCGAGCCGTTCCCCTTAAGTAATCCAATTTACCAAATTTCCACTACTAACGATTACTACGATATTGTCCCATTACTCATTAACCTTTATCCTCGAGTGGCCTCCGAGCCTTGATAAGTGGTGACTCCCTAGTAAAAAAAAAATCACCACACTGCCATATAGATGTGAGTCTTGGATGACCTATAAGCTGGACATTTTCTATATAAGATGTCTTCAGAAGGTCCTTGGCATCACATGGAGAGACAGAGTTCTGCACACAGAGGTGTTAGGGAGGGCAGGCAGCTCGACGTTGAATCCATCATGGTCCAATTTTAACTCAGATGGCTGGGGCACATCATTCGAATGTCCAATCACAGACTACCACATAGAATTCTCTATAGTCAATTACTCCAAGGTCGACGCACTGCCGTTAGCCAGAGAAAGTGTTTAAATGACCACATTAAGAGATCCCTGAAGAGTGGTCGAATTACCTCCTTTCACTAGATGAACTTACTTCCTGCTGGGATCTCTGACGCTCCCTCTGCTCACAGGGAGTGGACTGTATCGAGGAGAACCGAATACAGAACAATATAGTGAAGCGTGCAAAGAGGTATGCCCACCAGAACATCCCTGCTCTATCCGGCACCTCCTTCACATGCCCGTTCTGTGACGGTGCCTGAGGGTCCAGGATTGGACTATTTAAACATCAGCAGACTTACAAGAAGAAGATCGTCATCATGGGATAACGATGAACAACCAAGAAGATAGAACTGACACAAATTAGTTAGTACATCTAAATACTCGAAAAGTAATATTGTGCTACATAGTTCAATACAAATAATAAAATGGCCATGTAAGAAACAATCTTTAATTTACTTCTTCAGTCCAGCATTTCTTTGGTAGACAATGTTCTTCTTCTTTTGTCCTGTTTCTTTCGAATGTTTCCTTGTTAACGTAAATTTTCACTGACTTCTTTCTTCTTTAAAGAACCGCTGCATGTCGAAATTACCACGAGATCCATTCTCATACTATTAAAACAGTGATCATATATTATTATAATGATATTCGAAAACGAGGCTACATAAAAAAGGTCATTTTTATATTTTTGTCCAGGGTTGCCAGATTGGCCACTTTAAACCAAATTTCGCGAAATTGGACGTTTTTAGCCTTAGAAAATTGTATTTGGCAAAGCGTAATGTACGAACTAACTAATAATGGAACAAGCAGAATATTATATAAATAAACCGGGAAGAAGTAAGAAGCGAGAAAATATAGTATATAGTTTATTAAGGTACTTCGTGTTTCTGAATTTCGAAGGTGGGGATTTATTGTTTCTATTATTTGGATTCGTCAAACTACTATTCTCATCAGGCGTATCTTGTAGAATTCAGGGAATCTTTCTGTCGGACTCTGACATCTTACCGTCGAACTTTGGAATCTGCATGGAATTTCGAACGGAATCCTTTATTTAATCCACGGTGTAGCATGATTTCATGTCGTCAGCCATGACTGGATAGAAGTCCTAATAATTCACAATTATTTCTGTTTGTATTACCTACACTGAAGATTGCACCTTCAACTCCCAGAAAATTGTGACTTACAACTAAATTTCACCAAGTACTGTATCCACTATGCCACGGACCCGAGTTCGACAAGATACACCTGAATAAGGTTGGAGGTTACATCGATCAAAACGATGCTAAAATAACACTCAAAATGATATCAGTAGCCAGAAGAATCCAAATCATATGAAGAGATTCCGAAACTGGAAAAGTCTGATTTTTTACAATAAAAAAAGTGTCATGGAAACCCGACGTTGCCCGGGGTTGAATGCTGATCGACGAATGTTTCACACTCCCATAGTTTTATGTCATCCAAATTGGTGAAATTATCCATTTTTCAATCAAATCGACTGCTCTAATTAAAGACTCATCGCATTGCACCAGAAGGAAGCTTCATATGCCTACCGGTTTTGAATTAGTCCACTATACAGTGTAGTCTACATTGCACTGTAGAGAACCTAATGTTGATTTTATAAAACTATCTTTTAAATATACTTTTTTATATATACCTTCCTGAATTTAAGTTTAAAATGCAAAAGTCAACTATCATGCTTCAGTTGTGCTCTAAATCAAATTATTCATCTTGAATGCGCCTTTATCATATCAAAGAATTTACTATTGATTTTATATACCTGGCCATACTTCTTGTGCAGTGATAATGGCTTGAATTTAAGTTTAAAATAAAAAAGTCAAATATCATGGTGCAGTTGTTCTTTAAACATAAACATTCATTTTGAATGCGTCCCTGTCATATCAAAGAACCTATCGTTGATTTTATATGTCGGGCCTTTCGGCTTGTGTGGTAATAAAACTTCTCAAATGCAATTGTGATGTTAGGGTGTGTAAGGTGTTAACTTTGGTCAAAATCGCCTGTTCCTTCTTTCATCAGATTATTTCGATTATGGATTATCGGTACTTATCCAAGACATTCCGATACAAAACCTGCCGAAGAACACTGCCAGGTACATGAACTACGTTCGTGTGAAACTTCATAAAAATCGGCCCAGCCGTTTTCGAGTCAATAGGGAACGGACTCACACACACATACACACACAAACACGCAGATAGACACACACAAAGACATATACCCAGGCACACACAGACACATATACAGACACACACAGACACACACACACATAGACACAGACACACACACATATACACACATACACACATACACACATACACAGACACATACACATACACATACACAGACAGAGACACATACACACACATACACAGACACAGACATACACACATACACATAGACATAGACACACACATACACAGACACAGACATAGACACACACATACAGATATACACATACACTGATACACACATACACACATACACAGACACACACACAAATAACACAGACAAAGACACACGCACATACACAGACACAGCCACACACACATGGACACATACACATACACAGACACACACACATGCACAGCCACAGACACACACACATACACATACACATAGACACAAACGTACACACACATACACACATACACAGGCACAGACACACACACATACACACATACACAGACACACACACATACACACACATGCACGGACACACACATACACACATACACGGACACACACATACACAGACACACACATACACATAGACACACACATACACAGACACACACGCATACACACACATACACGGACGCAGACACACACACAGACACATACACACACATACACATACACACAAACATGCACACACATACACACATACACATGCACACACATACGCACACATACACAGACACAGGTGCACACACATACACATACACAGACACCCACACATACACATACACAGACACACATACACACACACATACACAGACACACACATACACATACACATATACAGACACAGACATGCACACACATACACAGACACACACACATACACACATACACGGACACAGACACACACACATACACACACAGACACTGACACACACACATACACATACACATACACATAGACACACACAGAGCCAAAGTTAGTTTTGCATGATAGTAGAGATGCTTTTAGCTTTATTATACCTGTTCATTTAGTATTAGATTATTTTCATTTGCTGATGACTGATTTATCGATAAGATCGCATACATGAACGCATACCTACATGTCTGTAGGTTTTCATATATGCATCACGTTCCTTTTTTCTTATAGTTTTCCTCTGGTATCGATTCAACATTATTACCGAAAATGTCCGCTTACCAATATTAATTCTACCATACATACATGAAAAGTGTCAATATTATTTATGATATTGCTAAATACAATCATTGCATTCCCGATTCCTTTTTTTCCTCTACTTCCAAGACTAATCAATTTTATGAGTTTTATATTATTAGTCTGGTTATGTCTGATTGTTTTTTATTTATTTATTTTTTTGTTTTACGGCATATCAATCTTTTTTTTTCAGTTTATGTAATGCAGAGTTTGATCACTTCGGTAAAAAAATTGTATACTTTAAGTTCTTTATATCGTCAATTATTTATTCATGGAGTTTGGTTTGGTTGTTTTGTGTTATGGCATATCAAACCTTTTCGAATTATTTAATGAAACATCCGATCATTTTGTGAAAAGGTTATATGCTTCAAGTTCTTTATATTTTCAACAAAATCCCACCTCTACACTGTAGAGATCCATAGATATTGTAAAGCTTTCTACTCAAATAGCTTCTTCCCTCAAACTGTTAGACTTTGGAATACCTTCCCAGGCCTGTGACTGTGCTGACATGTAGAAGTTCAAGTGTAATGTGAATAGATATCTCGCTGCTCAACTCCCTACATAGAATCCCTGCTAATCTGATCCCAAATAGCAGCTCCTTACATCCAAGTGGCTCTGTGCGTTCAAACAACGAATAAACATTAAAAAAAATAAATAAATAAAAAATAAAAGCTGGCGCAGGTCTTAGGTTGAAGCCATTATCAACAGTATGGTGCTTAAAAAGCCAGTCGTTGAAGGCATAAATTCGAACACAAACACAGAAACCCATATGAAATGTACACGTATAATGCACGCATGCATATACATGACATCAAAGCCAGAGGAATAAGAAAATGTGTGCGAACGCACGCACGCACACACACACTCACACACACACACATACACACACAGAAATGTAAATCCACACAAGTACGCGCAAATGCATGCTATGCACACACGTACCCACATAGGAACATACCCGTATACATTCATATCATGTAAAAACAAGAAACACGCACGTACATGTCATTTAAACTGAAGAGAGACCAACACCTCAAAGTGGAATCTTGCCGTTTCGCCTTAATGTAGCGAAGTCTTTTTGAAGAGTGACAAGAAAAATAGATAAAACGTACACATATAACTCTACTCGCCTTATGTTCTGTCATTTCAAAACTTTTTTTTCTACTCTTGAAAAAATCTTCGCCACATGATGGCGAAACGTTGAAATGTCAGATGGCGGTTTCGGTATTTCCCCTTTCCATTTATTTTTCCGTTTACTCTCGTCAGATTTTGTTTATCGTGATAATGCATCACCGTGTGTTTGCATATACATGCACATGTGCACGTGCATATATATGCAGTATCCGATGATGCATTATCGCGATGTTCATGTATATGTAGCATCCGATGATGCATCATTACGATGTTCATGTATATGCAGAATCAGATGATGCATCATTACGAAGTTCATGTATATGCAGTATCGGAAGATGCATCATTACGATATTCATGTATATGCAGCATCCGATGATGCATCATTACGATGTTCATGTATATGCAGCATCCGAGGATGCATCATTACGATGTGCATGTATATGCAGCATTCTATGATGCATCATTACGATGGGCATGTATATGCAGCATCCGATGATGCATCATTACGATGTTCATGTATATGCAGCATCAGATGATGCATCATTACGATGTGCATGTATATGTAGAATCCGATGATGCATCATTACAATGTGCATGTATATGCGGCATCAGATGATGCATCATTACGATGTTCATGTATATGCAGCATCCAATGATGCATCATTACGATGTACATGTATATGCAGCATCCGATGATGAATCATTACGATGTACATGTATATGCAACATCAGATGATGCATCATTACGATGTGAATGTATATACAGCATACAATGATGCATCATTACGATGTACATGTATATGCAGCATCCGATGATGCGTTATTACGATGTACATGTATATGCAGCATCAGATGATGCATCATTACGATTCATGTATATGCAGCATCCGATAATGCATCATTACGATGTACATTTATATGCAGCATAAGATGATGCATCTTCACGATGTGCATGTATATGTAGCATCCGATGAGGCATCATTACGATGTGCATGTATATGCGGCATCCGATGATGCATCATTACGATTTGCATGTATATGTAGCATCCGATGATGCATCATTACGATGTGCAAGTATATGTAGCATCCGATGATGCATCATTACGATGTGCATATATATGCAGCATCCGATGATGCATCATTACGATGTGCATGTATATGCAGCATCAGATGATGCATCATTACAATTTGCATGTATATGCAGCATCCGATGATTCATCATTACGATGTGCATGTATATGCAGCATCCGATGATGCATTATTACGATGTGCATGTATATGTAGCATCAGATCATGCATCATTACGATGTGCATGTATATGTAACATCGGATTATGTATCATTACGATGTGCATGTATATGCAGCATCCGATGATGCATCATTACGATTTACATGTATATACAGCATCAGATGATGTATCATTACGATGTGCATGTATATGCGCCATCCGATGATGCATCATTACGATGTGCATGTATATGCAGCATCCGATGATGCATCATTACGATGTTCATGTATATGCAGCATCCGATGATGCATCATTACGATGTACATGTATATACAGCATCAGATGATGTATCATTACGATGTGCATGTATATGCGCCATCCGATGATGCATCATTACGATGTGCATGTATATGCAGCATCCGATGATGCGTCATTACGATGTACATGTATATGTAGCATCCGATGATGCATCATTACGATGTGCATGTATATGTAGCATCCGATGATGCATCATTACGATGTATGTATATGCGGCATCCAATGATGCATCATTCCGATGTGCATGTATATGCAGCATCCGATGATGCATCATTACGATGTGCATGTATATGCAGCATCAGATGATGCATCATTACGATTTGCATGTATATGCAGCATCCGATGATGCATCATTACGATGTGCATGTATATGCAGCATCCGATGATGCATCATTACGATGTGCATGTATATGTAGCATCAGATGATGCATCATTACGATGTGCATGTATATGTAGCATCGGATTATGCATGATTACGATGTGCATGTATATGCAGCATCCGATGATGCATCATTCCGATGTGCATGTATATACAGCATCAGATGATGTATCATTACGATGTGCATGTATATGCGCCATCCGATGATGCGTCATTACGATGTGCATGTATATGCAGCATCCTATGATGCATCATTAGGATGGTCATGTATATGCAGCATCCGATGATGCATCATTACGATGTACATGTATATACAGCATCAGATGATGTATCATTACGATGTGCATGTATATGCGCCATCCGATGATGCATCACTACGATGTGCATGTATATGTAGCATCCGATGATTCATCATTACGATGTGCATGTATATGTAGCATCCGATGATGCATCATTACGATGTATGTATATGCGGCATCCAATGATGCATCATTACGATGTGCATGTATATGCAGCATCCGATGATGCATCATTACGATGTACATGTATATGCAGCATCAGATGATGCATCATTACGATGTGCATGTATATGCGGCATCCGATTATGCATCATTATTATGTACATGTATATGCAGCATCAGATGATGCTTCATTACGATGTGCATGTATATGCAGCATCTGATTATGTATCATTACGATGTGCATGTATAGCAGCATCCGATGATGCATGATTACGATGTTCATGTATATGCAGCATCCGATGATGCATGATTACGATGTGCATGTATATGCAGCATCCGATGATGCACCATTACGATGTGCATGTATATGCGGCATCAAATGATGCATCATTACGATGTGCATGTATATGTAGCATCCGATGATGCATCATTACGATGTGGATGTATATGGTGCATCCAATGATGCATTATTACGATATGCCTGTATATGCAGCATCCGATGATGCATCATTACGATGTGTAGTTATATGCGGCATCCGATGATGCAGCATTACGATGTTCATGTATATGTAGCATCCGATGATGCATCACTACGATGTGCATGTATATGCGGCATCCGATGATGCATCATTACGATAAAATAAATCTGAGGAAATAAATCAGAAAAAATGGAAAGCGAAAATACCGAAACCGCCAACTTACATTTCAACCTTTTGCCATCCTGTGACGAAGGCTTTTTCAAGATGGACGAGAAAAGTGAAAGAAAAAGAAAACGTACACGTACGTACATCCTCACGTACATCACGTACACGTACGTACACACGTACATTAGCGTACACCTTAGTACACACGTACATTACGTACACGTGAGTACACACGCGCGTGCTATTTAAAACGCATGTGCACATACCTACATACGCACATAAAAGTGCACGCACATAAACACACACACACTTACATAAAGGCGCGCGTGTTCGTTAATGGTATTTAAAGAACGACAACAAACCAATGTTCTTCCTTAGTTGCTTGGTTATTGTTCATCATCCGTGCCACATTTCACGCCTCGCTAATCAATTCAACGGAGAGACAAAGATGCCATCTTTCTAACCCCCACCCTAACCCTAACCCTTTCCATTTAATCTAATTACCAACTCATAAATTAGTTACACGAACGAATGATTTATCTCTTACCGGCCGTGACAAATGAGGTCGAATCCGATACCCAATACCCAGCCAGTAAATAGATGAGCGTCTTACTTAGACCAACAAAGACCAAGTAAGAACATTCTATTTTTCATCTATTTTTTTCTATTCATCACTTCGACATTCGCATTTGTTTCTTTTAAATCTATATTTTATATTTTTATATTATACACATATACCATCTGGATCACAGCGGTTTAGTTTTAATATTACATGCTAATGAGGAAGGGGCACTGGATAACCCAATGTCTTTAGCGTACATACATGTAATATAGTTCTTGCGTTGTCGTATCATAAAGGATTGAGTGTTTGATTATCTTATCAGAGTTAATGTCGTTGTGTGACAGGCATTTTCAACATACCTTCTGCCATTTTGTTGGTCCATCTGGAACATTTCGTCTGGGAGGGAGACTGGTACCTGTTTTTGGGGATGAAGATTTATTTCACTCCAAGACAAGAAATTGGTTCTATAGTTTTTTATTCACCTTCCTGATCGATCGCAGAAGAATGGAAAGTGACTTTGGCCTGTGTGGTTTCTTTCTAGGTCTTATTTCTACCACGTCAGCGTTCGTCCCCCCACAGCAAAGAGGAGGAGACAACGGCGAAGCCGTCCGCTCTCTTCCAAGTCCCAACCAAATCTCCCCAATTCAGCTAACCTGATCATATGATTCACACGCAATCCGATCAGCTGATCTTGACTTCCGGTCAACGTGTATACACTATAACTCACACTCTCCCCTCTATCGCTCTCTCTCTCTCTCTCTTGATCCATTCTATAACATAATTATAGCGAAGTGACGTTAGAAATAAAGTTTGACGACATTTCATCACCTGACATTTTTTTTTTTTTACATTTTCACCCAAAACAAGGAAAATTGCCACTTTGGTGTAGGGGGCTACTATCAGGGGCAACAACTACTGGGGTACTATGTAGGGATTTGGGCAGCAAGATGTCGATTCACGTTACACTTGAACTTCTGCACGTCGGTACTGTTGGGGAAGCAGGGACCTAGAATGGAATTCCAAAGTCTAGCGGTTCTGGGGAAGAAACTATTGGAGTAGAAAGATCTCTTACATCTAGGGATCTCTACAATATGGGGGTGGGATTTAGCAGCCTGTCGGGTTTGTCGAGGGTGTCTACGTCGTGGGGGCACAAGTGATTGAAGTTCGTCAGAGCATTCACCACTAAAATACTTGTAGAACAGGCAGAGGGATGCAACATTTCGTCGATGGGACAGAGGCTGAAGCTTAGATGCCAGTTCAGGGCCTATCAGGTTTGCGACTCCTCTTTTGAACCTTGTCAAGGAGCGAGAGACTAGTAGCAGATGCACCAGCCCAAATGTGACAGCAATACTCCATACATGGGCGAATGGTGGCCTTATAGAGGTGCAGGATACTTTCGGGTGTTAGTATTTGCCTAGCACGGTAGAGAGAGCCCACCTTTCTTGCAGCGGCCCTGGCTATGCCTTCAATGTAATTGTTCCAACTCATGTTTCCTGTGAACGTTAGGCAAAGGAGTTTGAAAGATGTACTCTCAGATAAAGAGTCGTTGGCCATTGCTATAGGTGGTAGAGAAGGTTTCTTGTAATTATTGAATGAAACTAGTTTAGTCTTGGCAGCATTGAACATGAGCAACCATTTTTGTCCCCATTCCACTACAGATTGGAGGTCTTCCTCTAGTATTTCTGCCATTTCTTTAGAAATGTGTTCATTCGTCTTCCTGTCGTGCCTGTTATAGAGTGTAGTGTGATCAGCATATATACCCATCTCAGAAACAATTTTGTCGGGGAGGTCATTTATGAATATCAGGAACAATAGAGGTCCAAGGATAGACCCCTGGGGCACTCCCGCATTTATATCATATTGTTTAGATGTACGACCGTCGAGGACAACCTGGATTTTTCTCTTATCTAAGAAGGATTTAATTATGTTAAGTATTCTACCAGTGATACCGTATGATCTAATTTTCCTGAGGAGACCCTCATGCCATACCCTGTCAAAAGCCTTAGATATATCTAGAGCTACCGCTCTGCCCTCCCCCGCTTTGCCCAGTAAATGGTATATGCGTTAAGAGATTACAGTGAGGATGTCAGCTGTGGAACGGGCTTGTCTAAATCCATATTGTTGGCCAGCCAGAAGTTTAGTATTTGTAAGGTGATGGACTAGAGCATGGTTAATTAAGGTCTCAAATATTTTGAAAAAAAAGTGGGAGTAGGCTAATGGGGCGATAATTTAATGGGTCGGTCCCTTCGCCAGAATTCTTGAATACTGGTACAACAGAAGCAGTTTTCCAACAGCCCGGAAAGCAAGCTTCATTAAGGCATTTGTTGCAGAGTTTGGAGAGAATTAGATCTACTTCGGCTGAGCATTTTTTTAATAGCACAGCTGGGATTAGATCGGGTCCACATGCTTTTGAACTGTCAAGGTTTTTTATGATAGCATGCACCTGAGCAGGGGTGATTTTCAGATCGTCTAGCGGTGCATCTGTCCGCATAGGAAAGTCAGGTAGGGGCTGGTTGGAAGGGTCCAGTGTGGAGTTTGAGGCAAACCGACTGGCAAGCATGTTAGCCTTCTCGGTTGCTGAGGAGACAAACTCGTGATTGTTGGTTAGTGGGGGAATTGTTGATTGCCCATTATTTACTACACTGTTGTAGATTTTCCAAAAGTCTCGAGTTCCTAGTTTTTGTGCTTTGATGCGTTTTTTAGTGGTTTCCGTAAATTCTCTATTAGCTGTCGCTATTTCTTTCTTAACGTTATTTCTAGCTTCTATATACTTCAGTCTGTTTGAACTGGACTTATGTCGGTTAAATCTGCGGTATGCATGCTGCTTTTGAGCAATAGCAGTGTCGCAAGTCAAAATAAACCATTGAGGAGAGTGGGGCTTACTATAAAATTTCCGCATGGGAACATGCGCTTCGATTGCAGTTTTGAACCAGTCAGTGGTCTCGTTTGCACACTGTTCAGCAGGGAGAGAAAAATATTTCCCCATGGGGCATCTCTGATTAGCTCTCTGATGGCTTCCCAGTCAGCCTTTTTATAATATCTCGTTGTTTTGAGCACTGGCTCTTCAGTTTTGGGTATAGAGTTTAGGGCGATTTCAACCATTATCACTGCATGATCAACGTTCCCGAGTTGGCTGTCGGCCTTCGTTATGCAATCATCGGGAACTGTGGTCAAAAACAGATCTAGAAGTGATGCGTGTTGTTTTTCCTGGTCAGGGAAACGGGTTGGAAACGTAACAATTTGTGATAGGGAGTGAGATATAGTGAAGCTATGAGTTGTGCTGCCCGCTGCATCTGTGTAAGTAGAGAATCCAAGCCAGTTTTTGTGGTGGACATTAAAGTCACCAAAAACATTGTGCGCTAGTGTCGAGGGAGAGTGCCGTGTTTGTGCTGTCAGAGACTTTGTGTATTATAGTGCAGTTCTGGATCCAGCGAGAGCGGCAGAGAAAATAAAAGTAGCTAATGTTGTGTTGCATGTTTAGTCTAAAGCACATAAAGACTTGATCATCCGATTCTAGGTTTGTTTCTCTAGTAAGGGGAAGGGTATTACGAATGTAAATTACAAGTTCGTGCATGTGTCTGTCAGAGTCCTTACGGCAGAGTGGGAGATGTCCAGGCATGTTAAAGTAGTTAGAGGGGATGGAGGAGTGTAGGTTAGTCTCACTTAGTGCTAAGATATCCGGGGTATTTGTTAAGAGAAATGCTTCAACATCAGCTAAATAAGTTCTAAGCCCACGGATATTTGTGAATGCAAGCCTCAAGGGAGGAGGCAAGTTGAATTTGTTTGTCCCTAAGCCTGGTTTAAGTTTATTTTTAGATTGTACTGTCGTCATATTATTTTTTAAAGAGTTTCAGTTTAGGTAAGGGAGAGCTAAACAAGAGGTTATGCAGAGCATCAGACATACATCACAAGTAGACCATCAGCTGACCTTTATCCAATTAGGATTGTGGCCTCAGGAAAACCCACCGGGGATTAGTGCAGAATCCCTTTCCATGCGCGACATAGCACTACAAACAACCCGATATTATTCAACTGTTGATGGAGCAATCGCTCTAAGCGCTACTAAAGAGTTAGGGTTCCTGTACTACCAGTCGGGAACAGCAGCCAGGAACTGTCAATCCGATACCCTCAACCCATTAGAAGAAGGACAACCCAATCTAATTCCTCAGGCATATATTGTACTCAAGCACTCCCAAATGTCCAATTTAGAGGTGGGGTGTGCCGGGAATGGGGAAAACGGCGTTTGTTGCCGTGGCCAAGAAACAAGATCTACCGTTGGATGTTTCTGTCGAATCGCTGAGATAGTGTCTCTGCGCCTGACTAATAGGCAAAGAAGGAATATGGAAGCCGGGCGATAGACAGCTCATCTGCTCCTTAAGCAGTTTAGGTTTGCAAACCTGTAATTTGTTTGAGTCACCAGCTCTAGGAAGGTTGTCATCCAAGACTGAAGAGGCTTCCCTCCCCTTTGGTTTAGTTTCAGAGTTTTCCTTCTCCTAGACGGATGATCTGGGAAGATCTACTGGGTCTGTCAGCACTGAGAGGGTTTGCTTCGCGTCTAGGTTCTAATCCAGGTATTTCTGCGACCCCAAACTATTTTAGATGATAGGAGGGTTAAGATATAAGTGCAATATAGTATGGATAAAACAGCAAGTTTTGAGTCATGTGTAATTAGGTGAATCGATATATGGGCAGGTTTTCAGTAGATGCGAATAAAGTTGAGGTATAAAGTGTGTTTCTATTATCGAGAAGATAATTTCAGTTTTCAAGTAAGAGTCATGGGACATTTTGCATAACAAGGAGTGTCGGTTCAGTTTCATATTAATCGTTGCAAAACTCTCGAGGAGACAGTTATGTAATGCAGATCGCTTTGCTTCTGAGTACGTACTTTGACTGTTAAATACCTTACTGGATAGGAATGAGCTCTAATGCATGCCTTAGAGGTAGAAATGTATAGATATTTAGTGATGGCTATTAAACAGTTTGCATGTGAGGGTTAGGAGCTGAAAGTTAGAGATTCCACTACAAATGCGGTGCAATGTGGGAGTGTAGTGGCGGCTTGGTGGGAGGGAGCAGATTGTTAGCGTTCAAGAGAAAAGGGGTTATTTAGTTACAAACAGTAGATCTTCATTAGGATTTTGTGTTACAGGTAAGGTTTAGTTTGAAGAAAGGAAATTTTTTTTTTAAATATATATATATATTTTTTGCCATGCTGATTAGACAAACGCAGTCGTCTTGGAGATAAAATGTATATTAAGATTTCGTAGCTAGCTGTTAGGTTTGTTTCCCCAGTTATAAGAGGAACAACTAGTTCATTGTGATTCGGAATTAGTATTCTGTATTTATTATTTATATGTAGTCATTAAGGTCAGGCACAGATTGTTGCATCTACTCAGAAAATTAGCCCTAGTATCACAGCTAAGATACTGTATATTGCAGTTACAAATATAGTGAGAGTTAAATTATAAGCTAAGTTCAGTGGTTTGGTATGGATATCATGGAGGCCACTTTATTAATACAAGCAAGCGCATAGTAATTGCAGATATTAAGTATATTACTTAAATAAAGTTATTCTGTCTTCTATAGTAGAAATAAAAATAAAATAAATCCTCGCTTCTGTTATGTATTCTTTTGACTAAGCTATTCATTTTTCGAGTCAAATTCTAACTACAGACGGCTCGCATGGAATCAAGGAGTTAAAGACAATATATACGCATATAATTAAAATACATTAAATAAATTTAAAAGAGAGAAAGTATAAACAGTTGGCAAAAAAGTAAAAAAAAAAAAAAAGCAGTTGGCATTTTGGTAGGATTAAATCAACCGACTATTAATCACGGACATATAATTATTAGACATTTAATAGCGGTTTTTTCATAACGCGGACACTTAATTACTTGTCACGGAGACAGTTAATCACTTCCCGAGGAAAACATATTTATGTAATAATATTATTCATGTGATTATGTTTTATATTACGTTAAATTTTTAGTCCCTATGACAATTATGAGGACATTTTTACGTGAGATTAAAATCTATAGGGTAAAACTGTCCCCCTTGCCAATCGTGCAAGAGTTAGAGGAGAGGCTATCTATTCGCTTAAAGTAAATATCAGCCACTTGTTTTTTTTCTAACAATTTAACGTTTATTTTAATTAATTTATTTTTCATTTAAAAATGTCAACAAACTTCTGCAAATAGTTTGTTGTATAAACACCAAACAATGAAGATGAGGACAATAGTTTGTTTTCGGAAATCCCCAAGTGATTAAATGTCTCTATATGATTAAGTGTGATGAAAAACCTACACAGACGACTTATTTTCTCATATCACTTACAAACCCTATTTAGTGATATTACTGAAAACGTACACAGACGCTCGTTAATTTTTTTTGTCGATTAGAATAGTTTATAAAACAGAACAGTCTGAACATTCGTACACAAAATAAACACGTCACTTCAAAAAGATTTATTACCCTCCTATGCATAAATGTTGTGTGTCTTTAACTGTGTTTTACTGCGTTTATTTCAAACATCCATTTTTGATATTACTTGCTAGCGAAACGCCATTTAATCTCTATTATTATATAAAAAGAACTTTGTGTTTGTGTGTGTGTGTGTGTTTGTGTGTGAGTCCATTCTCTATGGACTCGAAAACGGCTGGGCCGATTTCTTATGAAATTTCACACGAACGTACTTCATGTGCCTGGTAATGTTCTTAGATAGGTTTTGTATTGGAATGTCTTCGATAAGTATGGATAATCGATAATCAAACTAATCCGATGAAAAACGTAGCAGGCGATTTTGCCCAAAGTTTACACCTTACACAAACTTACATCACAAGTGCATTTGAGACGTTTTATCGAAAGGCCCGACATATGAATTCAATAGTAGATTCTTTTATAGTACATGGCAATGAGTGTTTGTTTAAAGCACATTTGCGTCATGATAGTTAACTTTTTCATTTTAAACTGACATTCAAATCATTATCACCGCACAACCAGGTATATAAAATCAGTAGTAGGTTCTTTGATATAACAGGGGCGTGTTCCAAATGAAAATTTCTATTTAGAGTACAATTGTAGCATAATATTCTATTTTTGCATTTTAAACTTAAATTCAAGACATTATACATAAAAATTATTTTATAAAATCTACAGTAAGTTCTCTACAGTGCAATTTAGACTACACTGTGTTGTTGACTAAGTCACCGCGATGGAAAGCATGTGAAGCTTCTTCCTGATGCACCGTGATAGGTCCCCAACTAGAGCAGGCAATCAATCAATTTGTTTGAAAAATATGCGGTTTCAATGATTTCGATGTCAATAAAAAATATGGGAATGTGAAACATTCGTGGATTATCATTCAATCCGGGGAAACGCTGGTTATCTCTGCTAGTTTATATTTAATTCAATATACATCTTTTTATCCTTTTCCCTCGTATTTTCTCAGTACCAAGATGTAATGCACAAAGATGCGCCCGCATCAATATATGGATCTTTGCACAATAAGTTATTATGTTGTGACTGTACCACGTATTTCCATTACCTTAGCAATTTGTTCAACGCACAAGTGAAATGCCTTTTTGCTAATTACATTTGATTTCTAGCTGGATTAACAAACGAGGTCGCAATTTTCGTCGCCAAGCTAATGAAGTGATAAACTGAGCATGCGTGTTAGATCGTCACCAAATAAAATGACGTAAAATCTGCTGTGCGCAAAGCTATTCAATCGGTGCCATTGTTTGCGCATGTCAGTTTGACGCTTCACCGGAAATAAGACTGATCCTTGATAATACTTCGCCTGCTGCGAGATAACATGAAATTACATCAGACATGATTTCAAAACAGATACCAGGTTTCAGAAACGAATGGTAGGGAAAATGAAAAGGATCAACCATAGAACGTCCTTTGGGTTTTTTCAGTTAATCATAATTTTACTTGTGTTGAACTTGTGAGATTTATATTTTCTTCGATAAAAATCTACTAAAGACTCACAATAATACTTACAAAATGATAAAGTTTATATAGAAATTTTTTTCCCATAATTTAATTAATTTATCTGATACAGCAGCACTTATTTAAAGCCCAACCATTCCCGCCGTAGTAAGGACGGTGTATACGTGGCAGTGTCAAGCTACCCAGTTAATACGGTTCTGAAAGTTTGAGAGGCGTCAACACCAGGATACGCTGTCCTCTAGTCGTCACTACTTAAAAGTGTTGCAAGCAAAGTGGTGTCAGGCGCAGAACCGCAAATCCATATAGTGATAATAAGAGAGTTGCTTTAGGACATGAACTACTTACATTTCTATGTGTGTTCTGGTACAAACCTTCCTCGACTTCGTATGCAACACCTGGGCTCTCTTTCTCTGCGTGCCTGTGATAAAAGCCTTCAATCTTGCAGGTATAGCGGATATCTATGACCAAACAGGGACTATACGCAGACCAGAAAACCAGGAAATACAATTTTCCTAGGCTCTATTTTGAAATCCGATTCGCTCAACTTCTTCCTCTTTCTGCTCCTCTGTCTTCTCTTTAATAGCAACAACAGCAACAAACAACAACCGATCGGTTTATAAGATATAAAGTAGCGATGATCGAACTCGTAGGAACTCTAGAACACCAATTAATTTATAATGGTTGTGAAATAAAACGGCGTGTACAAGAAATATGGGGAGACACGCTATCACTCAGAATCCAGGGAAATCCATTGATTATTACAAAAGAAAATTCCCTGATTTCTACTCGTATGCGAATACAAAACAAGTTCCAGTAATTTGTTGTTAATATACACTCCTCACCAACATCGCACTACTGACTCCTCATTGAGAGCTTATGGGTTGAATCGGTAGTCATTACTAAGCTCCCTTGTGACGTTTAATAATAGCTGCATCCTATATAAACTCGAGTGTGAGTAACATCATGTCCTTGTGGGTAGGTAAATAAATAGGAGAAGGTGTTAGCGACACTTGTTGCATGCAAGTAGATAAGTTTCTTCATGCTTGGTATGAAGAACATTATGTATATAAAATAAATAAATAACTATATGATTATTAGAATGAATGAAGGGACGCAAGGAAAAATCTTCAAAATTAATTACAGAAGAAAATAAGGAAGAAAAAAAAGGAAGTTATGAATTAAATTAAGGAAGAAATGAAAGACGAAGAGGATGTTGACTTCACATTGAGAGTTCTTCATTACGATCAGTGGTCATTATATATATATATATAAAAAAACGCTTTTCTGTCGTTCAGAAATGGTCACGCATTTCTGATGATATTTTGTCACATCAAGCCCTTGTGGGGAGGCAGATGAATAAAATAATTTCTCTAATTCCTCATCTTCCAACAGCGGTTAGAAAAAAATGTTGCACTTTGAATTATTTATTTGCAAAAATAAAAAAAAGGAAAAAAAAAACAAAAAAACAAAAAAGAAAAAACAAACAAACAAAAAAAAACAGTAAACGAATTTTACAAATAAGATATTATGTTGGTGCAAAAACAATGTCGGTTTTTGACGTGAAGTTCAACAACAAAAACCGACATTATTTTTGCACCAACCTAATACAAGTCTCTTAAAAGTGTGATAAGAGGGAGTCATTGGTCATCTCTGGTCTACCCTACTTTTGATTAGACGTATTTTAAAGGGAAGTAAACCTTGCTCTTGTCTTCCTTATCGAATATATTTTGAGAAGAGTTATGTCCCTTGCATTCATTTTTCGAGAGCAGATTTCAATGGACATATGTTACAACATTCTTGAGTTAATATCCTCATTATAAAAATGCATTTTTCTTTCAATTCTAGATATATTGATAAATATTATTGTTAATATATACCTAAGATTCTTCATTCAATTTAATTTTTAGATATTAGTCCGATGTCTCACAACATCATTTCAATAACCAACACGGTCAGATCAGTTCAGAGCAAAAATTGTGTCATTTTCAGGCATGATAGAAGGTTCCTCTTGCTTTTGGGATTTGTACACAACTGGCCAACTAGTAGACGGTCTGCAACAAAAATAAAACAAAAAAACAAACAAAAAAAAACGTTTTTCATCAAACGGAAATGGAATTATATCGTCTTGTTCAGGGCAACAATTTTGTTGTCCCCTCCTGTATTAAATGACAATGTAATACCAAATAACCAAAGACGAATAACCAAAGACGACCGCTGTGTATTCTTGCCCCCAACCTTAGCCCCCATATCATCGTCTTTATGATGTTCTGTAATTTTCAAATTACAAGAGCTCGTTCTGTCCAAATTATCGGAGAAGAATTTTAAAGGCTTTTTGACAATGTTTATATTAGCGCGTTCGGGGTATCGCCGAATTACCTGAGCAAGAAAATTCATATTATTATCGTGTAGATTGAATTAGATTTTTACTTAAGAGAAAAATACAATTCGCGCACAAATATGGTTAAATGACGTTTTAGGAATTTAACTTGACTAAATTCTCTACACAAAATAACAAGAAGGAATCTTAAATGAATAAAAACAAATATATTTTTAGAAAATGGAATGTGCGTTAACAATAGTAATACCGAGATACGTGATACAGATGTCGGCTGATAGAATGTTTTGTGGACGTACAAATAATGTAATCATAAAGAAATAGTTTTAATATATACAAGGGGCGTTAGTTAGAAGAGTTGAAAGGAATCGAGGAGGTCAGCCGAAGAAGACAGCTGAGGAGTCGTGAAGACACCGTGAAAGCTGTTGAAATCAAGATCCAAAATATGAAGTCAAAACACCGTAATTAAAAAAATTTTTTTTACATAAGCATCACCACTTATAAATGCCAAGAGGCCACTCGAGGATAAGGGTTAAAGACTGTACAGTAGTTAATTGGACAATATAGTAATCGTTAGTAATGGAAATTCGGTGAATTTGTTAACTTATATGGAACGGCTCATCAAGAACTTGTTTACGTTAGACTTGAAGACAACCATATTGTAGTCAGCTGGAAAGCAGGAAAACGGAAGACAATTCCATAGGCGTGCAGTTCTAAGAAAGAAGCTTTGTTCATGGAATCTATGTTTAGGTTTAGACACAGATAAAGAGTGGGGGGAATTATTGATAGTGTTTTCTGCCAGACAAAATGTTTACGGTGTGTGAATAAATATTATATAAAATATAATTTTGTAAAGTGTCATCTTTTAAAGAAACAGGTATGTGAATTTCTACCGATTGTTACTGTCATGTTAAATGTTCTGTAACTCTTAAATGTCTACAGATTCTGTCCATTATACAGACCTTTGTTTTTATGTACACCCCCCTCTTCTTCTTCACCAAATAATATTTGTCTCACTCTCCACCAATGGGACAGTGTCTCCTCTCGTCGCTTGAAGCCTTCTCATGTGATTGTCTTCAAGTCCAACGTAAACAAGTTCTTAATGAACCGTCCTCCTAAGTAATCCAATTTACAAAATTCCGACTTAATTTTTACTACGTTATAATCACATTGACTAATGTATACCATTAACCCTTATCCTCGAGCGGCCTCCGGACCTTGATAAGTGGTGATTCCTGGGTAAAAAAAAAAAAAAATGTACAAGTATTCATTATCCCCCTCAAAATAACATGCCGAGATATCCATGTCATTGTTCTAGTCCAACTCTAGCGAAATATTGTTCATAGAAAATTTGATACCTTGTTATCCAGCCGTAATATCAATCGATCATTGAAAAACAAGTACCCGTTACGAAAAAAAAAAAAAATGATGGATCACACACACGCGCGCGCACACACACACACACACACACACACACACACACACACACACACACACACACACACACACACACACACACACACACACCGTTTTACTGTTTCTAAAATCCTATAACATACGCATTATTACAGCTCTTCCCTTCTCCCCTGGGTCATATTAACAACCGTCATATCGTTTTCAAATCACTGATTGATCCATTGTTTTAACTGTGACCTCTATGACCTTTGTAAATTGATGTTTGCTACCGGCAAATGGCCAGATGACCTTTAGAAAATCTGTCTTCGTCGATTCCCGGTTTTTGCCTTGAATGCTTCTCGATTCTTTGCATCTTATTCTTCAATCAAATGAACAGTTTGCCAGTCGCTCATTCTCCAGCAACTCAGGTTTTAAAATTCAAGTCGATATCAATTATAACGATTGTAACCTTGTAAGATCAGAGTGCGTCGCAAGGAAGAGAAGACAAATAATAACTCGAAATTTGTTTTTTTTTAATTTTTTTTGTAATAACCACATTGATTTCCTCATTTTTCCGTCACACGTGACTTCTCGTTACGACCGTGACGTCGGCCACGTCTCTAACTAAATCGGCTCGTTCTCCCTGATCCCTACCTCACGATGACATAATTTCGCATTTCATATGCGTTTGTATACGCACGTCTGCGCTTTGTTACACACTAATAGAGTTCGGATGTGTGAAAAATAACGTTAAAAACGGTATTTCACACGTGAGGTTAAAGTAAGCATAAAGCGAGAAGATTGGAAAATTCTATTGCAAACAAAAAAGTGTAGAATTAGAAGTATGATATTTCGTCAGACTACAGGTCCCTATTCACTTGCCTCCTCACGTGGGAATGGTGAGATACAAAGTTGTTTTTTTTTTTTTTTTGATATGGGAAAAATGAAATCCACCTTCACCAAAAGAAGCACTTAGAATGGGGACAATTGACATTTTCCGATTCGATAGGAAAAAATTATGAAATGAAATCTTCAGAAAAAATGTACAATTAGATTATGGAAATGCGGATAAGCATGTAACATGCAAGTAAGAATAAAGATATAAACATAATTAAAGCCGGACCAAGATATTTCAGTCAATGGGTTCGAGAATATTCGTTTGGTGATATGACGTTATTGAAAAAGAACTCAATAATTTTATAGGCGAGTTTTCTAAATGAGCGAAGGGCGATTCAAATGAGCTATAGGTTGTTTAACCAGTTTCATTAAATTTAGCTTAAATTTTCTGTTTTAAAAAAAGATGACAAATACGGGCACCACTATATATATATATATATATATATATATATATATATATATATATATATATATATATATATATATATATATAAAATGAAAATTACAATTGAATTTACCAAAATGATCCAAGATGGTAAAATTAAAGTAAATTATGAATATTAAAGAATTAATATTTTTTTCCTTGTACATACTTTTTTGTGAATTATTCCATGGATTTCTGCCTTTGGATTATTATGGACCATCTTCTTCCAATTACGGGATTTCTTTGGATTTTACTTGTACAAATGGAAATTCTTTTAACTTTCTTGAAGTTTTACAGTTGGATTTTACCGTCACTGGATTTTTTTATCTTCCACCAGACTATCCATTAATGTGTAATCACCTTTTTCTTTACCATATTCCCTCTGCTTAACTTATTTTGTTTTCAAGTAAGATCTTTGACTTATTTGTTGTTTCATCAAATACTTCTGCATGCAAAATCCGATCCTGCATTTTGCTAATTCCTACCCTCTGATGAGAAGAAGAGTATTTCTTCGAAACTCCGCGGATTAAGGACTATCCATTTATCTAGTGTTTCCTTTTCAGATTAAATATGTTTTTAACTCATTTCAAAGTGTTTTTTTAACATATTTCATTCACTGTTTGCTCATATATATATATATATATATATATATATATATATATATATATATATATGTCATCCACATACAGTACTGTTTCGTTGCATCAACACTCATCAGTGCGGCTAGACATACACCTTTCGCAAGTCGTGGATCGAATCTACAACTGTCGAGTTGACAGTCGGTGTCCTAACCATCGGACCACGAATCAGTGCCGTAAATATTTCTCTTCAAGTGCGTATTAAATCCACACTCGCCCGTCGCTTACAGTGCTCAAACCATAAGTTTGTTTACAAACAAATTAATAGTGGGCTTCGCTTGATTGCTTAAATACGCGTCCGTGTAAAAATATATTTACAAAGTGCTCAACCCAAAGAGGGGGACTTTTTATTTGTCATCCACATACAGTACTGTTTCGTTGTATTACAACTCATCAGCGTAGCTAGAAACCCACAGACACCAAGGTTTCATCCTTTCGGGAATCATCAATGCAGGGTGTCACGATTAACACCGGCCGAGAAATTAAAACACGCCAACGAAGCCATCTCTGACTCCATTAGTAAGGACCAAATTCACTCGGTCCCCGTTATTCGTGAGAAATATTGTTGAAATTTAAACATTTATTTTTAAATGTTTTTAACGTCTGTCAAAGTAATCTAATTATTATATCTGCGCATGCAAGCTAAATTGACCGACTTTATTTCAGCTGTAAAGTTTCTTAAAGGGGATAACAAAGAATTAATAAAGCATGTTAAAAAGACTTTAAGAAAAGTTAAAAACATTTAATTTTTAAAAAGGAGAAATGAATTAAGTGAATTTATATATATATATATATATATAAGTAGATTACTGCTAATTGGTATATATATACATATAAACAGTCTAAATAGCAAAGTCTATTTTAATGTATTAGTAAATTCATTAATACAATTAAAATAAAATAAAAAAAAACATTGCTCATTGTAATGTAGATATATAATAAGCTCGATAGGTAGGCATATATATCTATCTCAATAAAAACATCGTTTCCGAAACGATCGTACAATTTATTGATTTTGTTTGTTCTTCCTTTTAAAACCGATTTTTAATTTTAATTACAAATTATCAATCATCTTACTCAATATATATATATACATATATATATACATATATATATATATATATATATATATATATATATATATATATATATATATATACATTCACCAAGATACAAACCTTGAAATTTCTACGTCCCGGCACAGTAGAGCATCTAGAATTCTAAAATGATCACTTATCTGGTACTAGCCAATTTCATCGTTACTTAACTTCGGCGATTTAGCGAGATCCGGTGTTTCAATGTAATTATGCCACTCAGAGAGATGCTTCACTCATTCTTCGTGAAGACATGCATCTAAAAGAAAGAACACCTTGATATAAAGCCAGAGATCTATTGTCTACTCCGATTGGGATTAGCAGTTGTTCCAAAAAGTGTGAATGGTTCTACATTAGCCTTCACCACAAATCATCTGTGCTATTTTACCGGTACTATTTTATGTGAGTAAAAAATTAAGATCAAATGCTAACAGTAATACTCGTAATTTAAATGTGTTGTATAGAGCTACTCATGTTTTTTAAGAGTGTAGCAGACGAAAATCGCAAAAAAAGAAAAAAAAAAGAAAGAAAAACAACATAGTAGCAGGAGCGAATTCTTGCGGTTGGAGATTTTAATCCACTTTCTTCCTGACTCCTTCAATCAGAAATCATCTCTCATTCACGTGACCGAAAGTATAAAATATGAGACCGACAACAAACTCCCCCCTTTTTTCTTCCTGGCTCTTGCTAGCAGCAAACATCACCCTGGCCTTTTTGGAGCTTGACCTCGCCTGTGTCTTTGGCCCCTGGCTTGCGTGAGTACATGCAAGCCAACATGGCTATCTCCAACACACGTATCCACTGAACACTTTTCTCTTTCTTTCTCATTAAATCGGCTTTTCTAATCTACATCTCCACATCAGAAACTCTTCCCACAACAACTATAGATACAAGCACGCATAAACACTATTCTCCTTCAACAAGTCTACGTTTCCACACAACAGCATTTCCACCCGTTTCTATGCTATATTCCGACTAACGAAGATAACGAATAAAGTTGCTTTTAAATGTTAGAATAAGACTTCTTTCGTTGTCATCATTATGAACTAAAATAGCTCCAAATGTTTTTGCGAGCTCTTTTTGGAATCCAATAGCAAACTCTTATCTCGAACCTTCTTTGGTTTAATCTGCCTTTAAATGATTTTGTCTCATTGATATATTTTAGTCTTTTTCACCACAAGCAATGAATATTCCCACCTAAAACGTAAGATGACACTATTTGAGATCATGTTTAACAGGGAAGTGTGAGGAGTTGAGAAGCAATATGTTTGTTCACATTACATTTAAACTTCTGCAATTTAGTACAGTCAGGCAAGCAGGAAACAAAGGAGGGTTCTTCAGTCTAGCACTCCGCGGGAAGAAACTGATGAAATAGAAGCATTTCCGGTATCTAGGCATCCTCACAATGAGGGGGTGGGATTTTGCAGTTTGTTGGGCTACGCCGTGGGGGAACAATTTCTATGAGTTCATCTGAGAACATTCCATTAAAGTGCTAGTGAGTTAGGCACAGGGATGTGACATTGCGATGATAGGACAGAGGTTGGAGTTTGGATGACAGTGTCAAACTGAGACTCTTTTTTGGAACCTGTCTAAGAGTGGGAGACTAGTGGTAGATGTACTAGTCCAAATGTGGCAACAATACTCCATGCATGGGCGAAGTGTGCCTTTGTAAAGATATGCTTTAATAATATCTAGGTCACAGCGATAAGTTGGCAATGTTTTAGCAAGAGGCGGCACCTGTACGAGTTTAATATATGGTACGTTTGATGGTTTTCACAGATTGCTATGGTCGTTCTTTTTAGAGAAATTTTGGCTGGGAAAATTGCTAAACCATTCGTCGCAAGGTAGGTACAAACTGCACAACTACGCACAGGTAAACATTTGTTTGTTAATCAGAGAGTGGAATTATCTATTTCATGTGAATAAATGGTGTATGTCAGTATAAGTATGTAAGTTAAAAAAAAAAAGATAAAATAATGTTAAACAAAAGAGAAAGTATTTTTCGCTAGAAATATGTCTGCTGTTTAACGAATATTTCAAAACTATACATATAGATCGCAATTTCCGTCAGTCTTGACAGACTATGGATACCCACTTTAAGGATGCCTGCGCGTGGAATTTTTTGTGCCAAGAGTGGCGCGATCCTCAACCGTACCTCCTCTGAGTCGGCTTTGTTAAATACCAGTAGCAAGTAGAGGTCCAGAACGACTGGAAACAATGCCGAGATAAGCGAAAAGCACATACAACGCCTAGAATTTCCAAATGGTCATCCATCTGATACTAACCAAGCTCAACATTGCGTAACTTTGGTGATCTGACGAAGACTAGTGTGTCAACGTGATCAATCAATATATATCTACACACACACATATTAATACATATATATGTGTACACACACACACGCGCGCATATATATATATATATATATATATATATATATATATATATATATATATACATATATATATATATTAGTGACGGGACGATTCAACATTTTTCCCGATTTCGATACAATTACTGATTCCGTACTGAATTCTCGATTCCGAGACAATTACCGATTCTGATTCTTTATAAATCTCTAAATATTTAACTATATAGCTATAATTTTCTCTGATTACTGTAGAAACACGAATGTTAAATGTGCAGATATTTTCCTAAGCGCAACAATATACTTGCGGAGGAAGATCTATCGATTTTAGCTTCACTGGTTTAAAATCAATAAATATGTACTATTTTATCATCATTACCAGCTTAAACAAAATTAATTAAAAAATACAAAAGAATCGTTTTGGCATCGGAAAATCGGTGCAAACTTTTTTTCAATTCTTTTTCAACGGATTACACCCCTCTTACATAAAGGATTATTCAGCACCCCCTCCCGTTTGTTTACATGAATTCACGTGTAATTTACTTAAAAAGTTACTTTTGTCATCTGAGGACCCGTGCTGAATAATAACGTTATTACCTATTATTTAACATGAGAAGGGTAAGGTATTTTCTAACTATTCTGTACTTTCACCTAACAATTTACTAAAAAAACGGATATCGCAAAACCTGAATTTAACTTGAAAATACTATTTAAAAAATAGAGCAGATCGTTAAATGCAAAAACACATTTTAAAACGTCGTAAATAATAAAAAAAATAATGATGGAGGGGGCAGACCGAACTTTTCTCAAAGTGAAAAGTCGCAAAATAATGATGATGATGATGATGATGATGATGATGATGATGGCGGAGTGAAGGAGTCAACTTCAAATCGGAGCTGTAAATGGGAGATCGATTTACTTAAACGTTATATGTGAAACTGAACCCCTTCTAAATCCTTAATTATTGATTTTTTTTCAATTTTTTTTTAATAATCTGGTAGCGTAGTGTCCAATAATCCGCAAAATAGTTGGAAAAAAAGACGAAAAGGAAAAAAATTGTAAGGGGGGGGGGGTGTCAATTTTTCAGGTGTACCACATATTTAAAAAAAAATATTTTCTTTGCCCAAATTGTGCGAGATACAAACTAGAACTTGATTAAAAAAAAACTACGTTTTTCGTGTCAAAAAATATTTATTTACGATTATTTTATTTATATTTTTCATTTAAAGTTGGAAGTGTTAAAAAATGTTTTTCTAAGGTAAAAAAAACCCTACTTGATCAATTTATATATTTTAAAAAAATATTTGAGATTTTTACGACCTAACCCAGGGTAGTTTACCTCCTTAAAAGAAATCAAAGTCTACTTTTGTTTGCTAACACGTTTCACCGGCCTTTAAATTTTATATAAAAGAAGGATTAAAAAAAATAACTAAAATTTAACATTTATGTGTGGATGTCACTTTTCTATATAAATTTAACGTAAAACGAGACCCCATTCTTGGCGACCTAGCGGAACATATAATCGTTAGATTTTTTTTTTCAAGCTTGATTGCGGGGGTGGGGGAAGAAAGGGGAAATCTGGTCGGGTGGGGTCATAAGTTCCAAACATTTTAAAAATACGTAGAAACACTTCAAACGTGTGTGTGTGGGGGGACTTTTCATTTTCATTTTTAGATTTGCTATGAAAATGTATCACTGTTAAATATTATTTTTCCTGGTATTTTTAACGCTGTTAACACGCACACACGAACACACACACACGAACACACACACACACACACACACACACACACACACACACACACACACACACACACACACACACACACACACACACACGCGTACTACAAAAAAAACTAAGGTGAACCTGTGCAATGCACACTCCATCCTTGTATTTTTTCTTTTTGTTTTTTATTTCATTTTTTTTTTCAACGGATTACACACCTCTCATATAAAGGATTTTTCATTTAATCTAAGGGCAATGATGTTAAGACCTTTATTATCCAATGTATTACGTATTGTTGTATTGTTTACATTGGTCGCCACGTTTGTTTTCGCACGCATGTGCATTCAGTTTTTGCGCGTTAAGCATTACTTCTGTATACTCACTATTCCATAGTCAGCTATAACATATACTCATCCAACGGGTCAGAGGTAGTCTAGTCTAGTATATATATATATATATATATATATATATATATAAACACACACATACACACAAATATATATATATATATATATATATATATATATATATATATATATATATATGTATATATATACGAGGTGCATTAAATAAAGTTTCAGAGTTTTTTGTACAGGCATTTAAAATTGTCAAACTCTTGGAAATTCAGTATGCTATTGCTAAACATCTTATGAGATGACTGGCCAATTTGTATGATTCCAGGTTGAAATAAACAGACACCCTACTACACCGTGATTATCACAGCTGGTGAATTTTAAAAAAATGCAGTCTGGATGTAACGACACTTTAGTAGTACCATATGCAATAATAATCTGCTTTTAAAGTGGGAAAAAATTTCACAGAAACGTGTGGAATGGTTCATACTGTTTTTTGGACCGTGTTACACAAATCGAGCATCAGATTTTGAGTGGCATAAGGAATTCAAGGAAGGCAGAGTGTATGTGAGGAATGATGATAGGTGTACGGAGAGTAAGGAAAGCAGAAAACTGGAGTTGATTGGCCAAATAAAGAATTTCATAGATAAGGATTGTTGTGTGTTTACATAGGCAAGAAGTGCACAGTTTGATGTCAGTGTGAGAAACGCAAACACAATTATTCGTGAGGAACTGAAGATGTGGAAGATTTGCGCAAAGTTTTTATTGATGGTGTTTAGAGAAGATCGGAAAAGAAGACGTTACCATGAGCATGTCCTCAGTTCCTTAGTTCGTTAGCCTCCCTATAGTCCAAACCCTGCTTCCTGTGATTTATCGTTATTCCCTAAACGTAATGAGACAATGAATAACTGACGATAGACATGGACACGCTCACACAAGACAATATCTATGAGGCCAGAAATTGTTGAAACGGCATAACCAGTGCATTGCAGCCAGAGAAGATTACTTCGAAGGCGACTAGAATTTAATATATTTAAAAGTGGTGATAGAAAAATGTTTGGAAACTTATTAAAGACACCTTATATATATATATATATATATATATATATATATATATATATATATATATATAACTACTTCATTTACTCACATAAAATTAATATACGAAAGTGTAAATTTATGCGTAAACTTTAAATATTTACTTCAAAAGTGCTCAATACCTCCTAGAGTGGATGAAACGCGGAATATTCAGTGTAGCTTAATCGCCATATATATTTTATAACTAACTAACTAACTAACTAACTATATATATATATATATATATATATATATATATATATATTTGTGGTTTATTTTTAAGCGATAATACGGTTAACTTAGCGTCTTCACGTTGAAGATCGAGTTTCTTAGGAAATCGCCCATGTTTTTATTGGGACGTAAACAAATAACATTCTTATTTATTTATTTATTATATTTTTTAAACAGTAATCTACGGACATACATGTTTCGGGGCCGTACCCCTCTTCAGTGTAGCTTGACTACCGTACTTTGGAGTAATTGCACCAAGTCCAGGGTAAATGCGCCAACTAGCTAAAAGTGCTCTTTTGGCAACCACGCATATAAAGATCACATATTTTTAGTTGGCGCAATTACCCCCGGATTTGGCTCAACTACTCCAAAGAACGGTATATATATATATATATATATATATATATATATATATATATATATATATATATATGTATATATATATATATATATATATATATATATATATATATATATAGGGATCCCTAAGTCTTTGACAGACTATGATTACCCACGAAGAGGTGCTTGCGCGTGAAAGTCTTATTGGCAGGAGGTGCGCAATCTCCAACCACACCTCTCCTGGGTCTACATTGTTAAATACCAGTGGCAAGTGAAGTGTATATAGAAGACGACTAGGAACAAATGCCGAGATAAGCGGGGAGCACATACAGCGCCTAGAATCCTCAAATGGTCACCCATCTGGTACTAGCCAGGCTCGCCGTTGTTTAACTTCGGTGATCTGACGCGAACCGGTGTGTCAACGCGATTATGCTGTATATATATATATATATATATATATATATATATATATATATATATATATATATATATGTATGTATGTGTGTGTGTGTGTGTGTGTGTGTGTGTGATTGCGTGTGTGTGCGTGTTGCTATGTAAATATATTATGATTTTTCTGTACATTATTTAGATTTCTATTCTTCAAAGTTTTTGTCTCACTTTTCTTTTATTATGTTTTTTTTTTCTTTTTATTCCTCTCAGTTCCTATATAATTCACTCTATTTATCGACCTGTACGTATCGAATATGTCTATATCAAACCGACCGATATAGATCGTTTCGATGCTGTTCGACGCGTTGTCACTTTTTATTACAACATACTCGCACCAAATTCAATATTTACGCATGTCGGACTGAACTCGCTTTCATATCGATTACGGAATAAATCGACTGTACAATTTCTATAAAAGACTAAGCACATTAGAATATTGTAAAATATCTGTATCGTCACGTATGTTCCCTATAAAGAAAAGAGAACCTACAGAAAATCTAAAAGAGATTCTTATGCAAAATGTAGCGCAGGAGAAAGTGGAAATGATCCAGAATCCCCAAGTGCTCCCTATGAGATCATCACCACCTGAAAACACTACAGCTAACCTATTTTTATGACAAAGTTACGCAATGCCTGAGCAACTATTTTCTAGGTAGACAGACATATGCTGAAGAGAGTACGGTAAAGTAGGCTATTTATAGGTCGAATTTGTTAGGATTTGAAACCGATGGTATCCATATTGTTCTGGTCTGCAGTAATCTCTCTTCCTCTCTTTATATATGTATATATATATATATATATATATAAGAGAAAGAAAATTAAAGAAAAGGAAGAAAAATATTACTAAAATAAAACTATATACAGAAGATAAATTAATATCAAAATAGGTAATTGATTGAAATAGCCTTCAAAAAGTAGAAATACGAAAATAGGGCAAATTCAGGCCTACCGGAAAATAAAAACAAAATTCAGAAAGAAAATATGGGGTGGAGATAGGTACAATCGCGCGTTCTCTTAAAATAGAGATTATGAATATATATTTTTTTATAAATAGTGTATTTTGCCGTCTTAAGAGGAGCTGTTTTGGAATATTTTTTAATAATATAATATTTAAAATGGCCGAAATTTAACTTTACGTAACGCATATGAAAATACACTATATGATGTCCACATTTTATATTTTTTGTCTTGCTTATTGTGATAATGATCACACACACACACACACACACACACACACACACACACACACACACACACATATATATATATATATATATATATATATATATATATATACATATATTCCAGGTTGAAAATATTCAAAAGATTAGAATCGTTGAATTCCAACACTGGACATTGGTAGTGCTCAATCGAAGAGAGCAAATTCATAATTTTTATTTTCTTTTACATTCTTTAGTAAGATATGAATATATTTACGTAAGAAAAACTAAAAAGTACACACACACACACACACACATATATATATATATATATATATATATATATATATATATACTTTCATTTGTTTTACATAAGCATTAAAATGTCACTACACATTCATGAACATGTTTCGGTCAGCCAGTTTTTTTTACATAGGCATAAGCACATATCAAGGCCCAGAAACCACTCGAGGATAAGAGTTAAGAGTGTACAGTAGTCAATTGGACAATATAGTAATCGTTAGTAATGGAGATTCGGTAAATTTGTTAACTAAAATGGAACGGCTCATCAATAACTTGTTTACATTGGAATTGAAGACAACCATGTTTTAGTCAGCTGGAAAGTAGGAAAACGGAAGACAATTCCACAAGTGTGCAATTCTAAGAAAGAAGCTTTGTTCATGAAATCTACGTTTAGGTTTAGGCACAGATAAAGAGTGGGGGGAATTATTAATAGTATTTTCAGCAAGACGAGTGTTACTTGTGAAAGTTTGGCGAGGAGGGACCATAGATTGAAGCTCAGTCGAGCACTTGCCATGAAAATAACGATAAAGAAGAGAAAAACTCGAAACATCTCTTCTGTGAGATAGAGCTTAAATGGGAAGAGAAAAGGACATCTCCTATGAGGCTTTGGGGTCTATTTTGAACTCTATCAAGGCAGGAAAATATTTAAAAAATAACATAACTTTTTAAATATAACATGAATTTTGATGAAATTTTAGGATTTATCTCACCTTAATACAGTCCTTGGATGGTGTAATTTTCAGCTTTTTATAACTTATATTTACTGAAATATTGATTATTTTGTAATCTGCAATAAAGCGATGGACACAGTTTAGTCCCCTTCAAAGTAATTTTCCCGGTTGCAATGCAATCGCTGTATCGTTCCAACAGTTTCTGGAAGGCCTTCTGGAATCCTCTTGTGCGAGCATGTCAATGACCCTTGTTACAGCCTCTTTCATCTCCTCAGTTGTTCTATAACGACAGCCTCCATAACCAAAAAGTCACAGGAAGCAAGGTCTAGATTATAGGGAGGGAGAGGAACTGTCTTGATACTCATTTTGGTTAAATAGCCTGTGATAAAGATGGCGCACTCGTGAGACAAACTCCGAACAAATCATCCGCATCTTCAGTTAATCGCGAATAATTGTGTGTACAGTTCCAACACTGATATCAAACTGTGCTCTTATTTTCTTCTTAGACACGCAACAGTCTTTATCAATAAAATTCTTTATTTGACCAATCCACTCTGGTGTTCTTACTTCCTTATTTCTCCCACACTTCTCATCATGCCTTCCTTGAATCTTTTATGCCACATAAAAACTGATGCTCGATTAATGCAAGGTAGACCAAAAGCAGGCTGAAACATTCTATACGTTTCTGTGGAATTTTTTCCAAATTTAAAACAAAATTTTATTGCATATCATTCTTCTAAAGTGTCCTCATGTCCAGATTGCATTTTTGAAACTTACTAGCTGTGACAATCAAACTTTAGTAGGGTGTATTTTAATTTCTGTTGTAGCTGTTTATTTGAACCGGAAGTCATAAAAATTTCTCGGTCATCTCATAAAATGTATAACAATAACATACTGAATTTTCAAGAGTCACAACAATTTTAAATACCTGTACAAAAAGTCTGGAAACATATTGAACGCACCTCGTATATATGGAGTTAAAGGTGACTTTGTAGCTGGATTCGAATCTCCCGACCAGTAGCAACCGTCACTACCTGCACTGATGATTACGAACGCATCAAACATTAGTGCCTGTAGGTAGGAAAATAATTGCTTATAATTATTAGTTGAGCACAGTATTGGAAATAAAAAAGACGGTCAGCTAGCCTTATACGATGTTCAGGATTTCTGTCTTAATGTTGGCATTTATAGCTGTTAAATTTCCCTTAATTTCAGTGGCGGGTGATGATGATCTGGAAGTAACATTCCTGCAAATGAAGTGCACACTGACTTTGCAGCTGGATTCGAATCTCCCGTAGCAATCGTCATCTCTTGCACTAATGATTGCGAAAGGACGAAACACTGGTGTCTGCAGGTATAAAAATAATTATATATACGGCATAATCATGTTGATATATCGGCTCTCGTTCGATCAATGTAGTTAAGCAACGATGAGCATACCCTGTATTAGTGAGGTGATCAATAGGAAATACTAGGCGCTGTATGCATTGCGTTGGATAGCAGAATTTTCGCGGTTAGTATCTGGGGGCGAGTCTAAAACAGCATTTGGAGAGGTGCACCCTCACTCATCGTTAAGCCATGCATCTACAAATAGAACCTGAGGTCTAGTGTCCGTGGCATTCAATTGCCCCAATCATGTTCAGCAGTTGATCTAAAAAGTATGGATGGTTCTACAGTAAGCATTCACTACTATGAACAATTCATCTATGTGTGCACTTCGGACAACTTAAATGCGAGGTGGGGGGGGGGTCCAAAAATCTAGTATATAAAGTTAAGATGCCGTAAATGGACTCAGTTTTGCTAAAATACGGAACGGAACGGAAGTCACTAAACATGAAACAAAATACAAAACCAAATGGAAACAATTTATTTCCAAAAATTGTTTTAGTTTTAATACTTCTTGTGCTAGAATGACAAAAAACTTAAAAAAAAACTTCGACTTCGTAATTCAACTGAAGATAGCTACTGTGTTTTATGATGCATTATTTATGACAAAATTATGCGATCAAATTTGTGAAAATCTTACATTATTTTCATATGAATATATTTTAATTTTTTAGAAAATTATTTAGAGAAATATACACTATGAGCGTTTAAATTACTTCTAAGAAATAAAATATTTCCATATGAATATATTTTAAATATTAATAAATATTTAAAGAAATGTAAAAAATAAAAGTTTTTTTTTATTGTTTCATGATAAAACTAGAAGTGTTTCCTATTTCCTTTCATCCTTAATAATTTCCGTTCTATATTAAGCTAAACCGAGTTCACTTCCGGCGTTTTAAATTTGTGTACTGGAATTTTGGATTTATCCAAATGTGGTATGGAAGTCATACATCAAAATCGATGAATGAGTCTATATATATATATATATATATATATATATATATATATATATATATATATATATATATATATATATATATATATATATACGCTGTACCCGGCCACGCGTTGTTGTGGCTCAGTTTGTTAAAATGGAACACATGTGAAAGTAGAGAAAAGTTTGATTCTTTTTTTCAAGAGAATGTACAAATTATTTTTTTTTAACAGATGTTAAGAAAATAAACAGAAAAATACTTCCATCATTAATTATGCAAAAAAATAAATAAAATGTTGATTTAGTGTTTCAATATGCTTATAAATTACGATAAAACTTGCTGAGTATGCACTGTTTTACGGTTGTTGTAAAAATGGAACGGAAACTTAAATTTCGCTTCATATTAATCTTTCTTAATTTTTTAATTGTGCCCCCCCAAACGAATATAATCAAAACAGTAACATTCAACAATTGTACTTTATGTATATAAAACACAAAATGGGTGTTTGTATTACTGTACACATAGATTCGAAAAAGTTGTCAAAAAACAAATATATAACAAATAAATGTTATCAAAGGCAAGATAAGTTACTTTTCTGCCAAACTGGATATATTTTTTGTGTTTTTATTCAATGTAACATATTTATTCAGCTCGAAAAACATACAGTGTTTACCGATGTATTCGAAAATTCAAGATGGCGTCTCACACCCTCTTTAACACCGTAAGTATGGAAAAAGGTGTTATAAATAAAAAACTATACAAAATACTATTAAAAACCCGCCGAATATATGTCAAGCTATGTCACGGTAACATATATTGAGCGAGTTTTTAACAGTATTTTATCCGGTTTTTTATTTATAACATCTTTTCCCACACTTAGCGTGTTAAAGAGAGAATCAGACGCCATCTTGAATGTTCCAATACATCGGTAAACACTGTATGGTTTTCGAGCTGAATAAACATGTTACATTGAATAAAAACACGAAAAATATATCCAGTTTGGTAGAAAAGTAACTTATCTTGCCTTTGATAACATTTATTTGTTATATATTTCTTTTGGGACAACTTTTTCGAATCTATGTGTTCAGTAATACAAACCCCACAAAATATTTATTAAAAAAAAAATAATAAAAAAAAGTTAATAACGAAAGGGAGATAATTCCATTTTTAAACGAAAAAGTCAGTTTACCTAACTTACTGTATTAATGCTATTTTTTTAAGCAAGAAAAAAAAGGTAAATATCCAGATACGCTACTACAGAACACCGACCACTCTAATTTGTTTTTTTATAGGTAATTTAGGTCGCTGACAACGAATCTGATAGTCAAACTTGGGGCAAATTTACCGTTTGCATGGTATTTACCCCTGAACCCACGAACTTCTTTCCACCATTTTGCAGCTTCCGTTTATGCTACGCGCATGCACGCTGTAGCATAAACGACGGCTTCACCAAGCAAACTACGTTGGAGGGAGGGGATTTTTTTTTCCAGGACATAGAATTTTCTAATTTTCAAAAATACATTATAGCGCTTTTTGGGTGGAAAATTTGAAATTAGCTGAAAAAGAAATAAAATAAGAAAAGGAAAGCACACCAAGCTGGAGTAGGGGGGGGGTAATTTATCTGTTTTTTTGTTTTTTTTTTACCTGGAACATCGAATTTTCAAATTTTCCGTAAGTAACGCACCGACATTTACCAATTAGAACACCATTTAACATTTTCCGAAGATTTTACTTTGTACATTGGGGGCGCGAGCGGGGGGGGGGATGTGATGTTGGCGCGCGCGCGCCCTAACATCACATCCCCCCAAACAAATTAGAGTGGTCGGTGTTCTGTAGTAGCGTATCTGGATATTTACCAAAAAAAATATTTAGGTTTGGCTATAAATTTCATAACTCATTTAACCCTAAATAATTTAGGTGACTGAAATAGAAATCTAATTGAATTTTTAATTTTTTGAATAGTATGTGAGAAATTCATTTTTCTTCGAGTTATATTGACTTCATTAATACGGACTTTAGGGGCTTTTTTCGTAATGTTACTGTAAAAATTATTTTTTATTGTTACAAATTACGATGCTTTAAAAAAAGCAAAAATAAATTCTTGCGTTTTTTATTTACTACTGAAAACCATAACTTTAGTAAAGGTATTTTTTGTTTAAACAAAATAAAACTTTTTCACTAAGAGTTAGGTAAAAATAATTAGTTCATTATATTCTGCGATCATTATTTGAAAAATACTGCAATTTTCATTAAAATTCGTTAATTTCCTGATTTTTGGTGAATTTTTAAGTAAAGGGAGGAGTCAAAATGTGTATACACTTTGAGCGTCGGCATTCATTTTGCGACCACGTGTGGTTAATTTAAATTAAAGTTCAATCACATGGTTACAATCAATAATCATGTAATTAAACCCATTGAAAATTTACCGATATTATAAACACATTCTGTTTACATTAAGCCTCTAGTGTTTTTTTTATTGATGCAATGTTGTCAACTGAGATTTAAAAAAAAAAACCCGCGAGATCAGGAGAAAGAAATGTCCAGAAAATAGCTAGATTTTTAACTTATCGTCTGAAATTTTCAAAAATCGTTAATTCCCCCCCCAAAAAAAAATCTCCATAATGTTCCGTGTTTTCTCACTAGTTTTTTTTTTGCTGTTGTTTCTTGCTTTTTACACTTTTAGATCGTATTTTAAACTAAACTTCGGAGGTTGGAATGCACCCCCACCTAAAATGTACTTCGAAAAATCGATTTTATAGTGAGATTTAAGAATGGTTAGTCGAAAAAAAGGTGAAAAACAAATAATCAATAAATAATTGTTACCAAAGGCAATAAATGCTACTTTTTTTTACTTACATGAATGAGTTTATTTTATGTTTTAAAGTATTTTCAAGCGCTTTTCTTTATTTTTTAATAATCTAATGCGGGTATGTGGGTGCCAAGTACCTCCAGATTTTCTAGAATTTCCCGCTAGATTGTAAACGAAATCTCCAGATCTAGCAGGAAAACCGCTAAATTGTAACACTGGTCACGTGACAGGAAGCGGTAATAAATAATTGTCCCTAAATAAAAAAAATGGCCTCTCGGTACAAAGAAATCCACCTATTTATCATAGAAAAATTAAGTATAATGTTATAATTAAAAAGAAATATATAAAAACACACATGGATATAGTAAACATATTATACCAAAACGTGGAAGCCATCCGTCCAATGGTTTTTTAGACAATTAATTCCGAACGAACCAACAGTTACATTTATATATATATATATATATATATAATACAAACTCTCTCTCCCCTCTCTCTCTCTGTATATATATATATATATATATATATATATATATATATATATATATATATATATATATATACTGCAAACTCTACCAGATAAAAACTAGAAAATGCCCACCACAGTTACAATCCTTGGAACGTTTTGAGCTGGAATTGATAAATATGGTTAAGAATTTAAAAGTTAAAAAAAGCATGAATATTTAAACCCCAAGATAAAAAACATTAATAAGACTTTCAAAAAAATAATGGACAACCCTAACCTTATGTTCCCAGCAGATAAAACCATGAATATTTACAGTATGAATTTTCAAACTTATAATAATCTCATTCTAACTGAACTTAATGATAAATACAAGAAAGCAACTGAAGAGGATATATTTAGAATTAACCTGTTAGCTTTAAAAATATGGGAGAAAATGAACATTCAAGACAAAATAAAAGTTTACAACCCACTTAACCCTCGGTGTCTATTAAAGGACCATACACCGGACTTCAATAATAAACCAAGTCTTAGTCTTATAGCCCTATGCGCATCCGACATAGGTAATATTAATAAAAAGATACTTGACAGAATCATACCAACCTTAAAATCCAAAATTAAACACAACCTCTTGATCTCTTCAGGGGAAGTAATCAGATGGTTTTACAAGGTCCCTAAAAACCCAAAAAGCAAGTTTATCATGTTCAACATAGATGCGTACTACCCCTCCATTTCCCCAGAATTATTTAAGAAGGCACTTAAACTAGCAGAAGATGAAACTGACTAAACTAAGTTGAAAATTCAAATTATAAAAATAGCCAGAAAAACCCTAATCAGATATAACGGTGAATTGTGGACCAGAAAAGATAGAGAGGACCATTTTGACATTACAATGTGTTCCCCAAACTCCTCGTAGTCACTGACTTGGTTGGTCTCTACTTAATAAGGGAGATAGACAAGAAAATTCCAGGTTTAAATGGGGGTCTTTACAGGGACGACGCACTTTTCGTCGTTAATTCTAGCGACCGTATTACAGAAAATCAAGAAAAAACATCATAAATTTTTTTAAGGAGATTTGGATTAAAAATAATAATGGACAGCAATTGCAGGATAGTTAATTTTATGGACGTTACCCTCAACCTAAACAATAGCACATACGAACCTTACCACAAACCTAACAAAAAAACTTTCTACATAGATTACCGATCAAACCATCCGAAATGCATGAAGAAAGCACTGATCCCCAACATTTCTAAAAGAGTCTGAGAACTTTCTAAGAATGAGAATCTTTTTGTGAAAAACAAGAAATACTATAATGAGGCCCTTAGAAGATCAGGATACAACGGAAAAATTGAATATAACAGCAACAATAATAGTAACCACAAACCTAACTGCGTAATCTCGTACAACCTAAGACCAATAAGAAAAACGTTGAAAATAATCATAAGATTAGAAACGAAGGGGGAATAATAACAGCAAAACAGGGAAGGATGAGGGTGGTACTATTAATAAGAGAAATAGACGCAAGGGACAGGTTTGGTTCAATCCACCATTCAGCGAGCATATCAGAAATAATATACCCAAGGAATTCTATAGAATAATAGGCCAGAACTTCCCCCCGGATAATAAACTTATCAAAATAATAAATAGAAACTCTGTAAAATTATCTTTCTCAACGTCCAGAAACTTTAACTAACACTATAATCAGCTCCAACAATAGAAAAATCAGCAAAATAAGGAACAACAACGAACTAGCATCAAACGAAAATATACCAAACAGAAAATGTAATTGCAGAATACCTGAAAATTGTTCGTTGGATGGGAAATGTCTAACCTTGGCAATAGTGTATAAATGCAAGAAAAAAACCATAAGATCTTGGAGACTATTCACGTTCGACTTAGAAAACCTTACCTTTGCAAGCAAAGGGAATGCCTCCTGGGTTTGAACGTGATTAATCTCTAGGGTATTCGACCATAACGCTGTTTTATTTTAATCGTTTTCCCACTTTTTTTCTCCCCGTAAATTGAATAAAACACAATTTTAATCGCTTTTTCATTCTTCGTTTTAAAAATTCCCTCGATACAGCTTTGAGAAGCGAGGGTTGAAACCGGTCAGCTGGCTCCCCATTTCTCTTTCTTTCCTCTCCTGTTTCCCCTTCCCCCCCTTTTTGGAGAGAAGATTAAAGGAATATATATATATATATTTATATATATACAAATTTACTTTTAATCATGAATTATAAAAGTCTTCCCTTCCTAATTGCGATATTTAAATCACACACACACACACACACACACACACACACACACACACACACACACACACACATATATATATATATATATATATATATATATATATATATATATATATATATATATACGTCTTATTCAGAATATATTTTTCTGTACCCTATCCCGCCAAATATTCTGAGGAAGATGTATCACGTCGAAAAAAAAACAACGCTTATATCACGAACATCTCTGGCTAACTATTTCATATCACACGTTCTCTGCCGGACATGAAAAAATATGTTGAAAAAACACACAAATGTTTTACTACTAAATTCTATTTGCTTTAACACACAGGAAGATATTTTCTCTCTCTCTCTCTCTCTCTCTCTCTCTCTATATATATATATATATATATATATATATATATATATATATATATATATAGTAGAAATGGTAATTAATAAAAAACCTGAAGAAAGTGCCCGATACTGTTGTAGACCAAATATGCGTTTTATTTTTTACTAGCGGGGGTACCCGGCGTTGCCCGAGTGTTTGTTTCCGGGACGGGGGGGAGTTTTAAAAAAGTTATGGTAGGTAAGTAGGAAGGATCAAACCCGGAGTCATGAGTAAAAGTAGGAAAATAAAGTGTGAAAAAAAAACAAACAAAAAAAAAAAACATCTGCAACGTTAACAGTTCGGCCACCAAGAAAAGTCCATTCCAGTTGTTTAGGAAAAAAAAACAAACAAACAAAAAAAAACAACTACGGTAGGTCGGCGCGAACGTGAAAATATAATGTGAATTGTCCAGCTCGCTAACCACTACGCCACAGAGCACTGCAGCTTAGTTTAGTGATTTTAAATAACTTCACATGAAAGAACTACGAAGCCAAACTGGTGTTCTCTTCTCAACTGTTCCTTGTGAACGATCCCCAAACGGTGTTAAGTGGTGGGAGGGGGAGGAGGAATTTTTTAGAGAGAAAATATTTTACCACTTCCATTGATCTTAACCGATTTTGGCCGTGACGTCTCAGCAGAAAAAGTATAGAAATCTAAGATTATCGAGGAATTTGAGAAATAATAAGCCTATAACACACCTCAGATATTGTTCTGCCGTTTGTGCATATTATATTTGCATGAAATATCTTGATTTTTAATCCTATTAATGTCAAAATCAGACGGGAAAAAATGAGTTCATTTTATTTATATAGAGAAGAGATTACTGCATCATTTCTGTAAAAGTCTGAGAAAGCTACAGACGGCCCAAAAAACGGCCGGGTAGCTTAAACAATAATGTAACTTAACAGAAAGATACGATAATAAAAAAATAAAACTCATATATATATATATATATATATATATATATATATATATATATATATATATATATATAATTCTTTACTATAATAATTATTAAATACCTACAGACACTAGTGTTTCATCCTTTCAGGAACCATCAGTGCAGGGTGTCACTATTAAAACCAGTCGATAGATCTGAACCCGGCGACAGAAGTCATCCTTGGCCTCCTTAGCATGGACCTTATTTATTCGGCTATAGTTAAACGCCAGAAATGCTGTTGAATTTAAACATATTTTTTTTTAAATGCTTTTGACCGTCTATCAGAGTTATCTGATTATTATATTATCATCAGCTCATAAGAGCTAAATTGACCGACACTAGTTCAACTGAAAGTGCTAAACAATAAGAAACGAGTTTCTTAAAGGGGCTGACATATATATATATATATATATATATATATATGTATATATGTATATATACATATATATAAATGTATATATACATATATATAAATACATATATGTATATATGTATATATATATGATTTAAGAAAAACATCTTGATATATCTGTATATGATATACATATGATATATGTATATATATATAGAAATCATATAGGCATCATATATATTATGTATATTATATATATATACATATAAACGTGTAAGATACGTATTTCATTTTAAAATTTAAATAACGTTTATATCACAGAAAACACAACCTAACTATACACACACACACACACACACACACACACACACACACACACACATATATATATGTGTGTGTGTGTGTGTGTGTGTGTGTGTGTATGTGAATGCGTGTGTGTATACTAGTAGGCCACCCGGCATTGCCCGGCCGTAAAATACGCTTAAAACGATGGTATTTTGAATTATGCAGATTTTGTACTTGTTATTATAATGTCCTTGACCAATATATAGTACTGATTTAAAAAGTAAAAAAAAAAAAAAAAAAAAAAAAATGACTCGTGCAGCACTACAGAGAATCGAAAACAAAACGTTTAGCTGACGATTTACTTGTTCCTTTGACAATAATTCCTGAGCTATGAAGACACGTTGGCTGCAAGACAAAAAATTAAAGCATGGACCAATAGCTAATTGCATTATGTATTCAAATTTCCTTTTCTTTTTTTTTTAGTTTTCATATCTTTCTACCGATTTTCCCCGGCTAAAACCCAAATATAAACTTTCGCATGCTTTCGAAAACACTGTATAAAAGTTTCACATCTGCAGACCAAAACTGACAGAGGAGTTTGCTTGTCAAATTTTGAAACAAATATATAAACGCATACATAAATATACATAGAAAGAGGTTTGTGTTTACTATAAGCTTTTTACGCAAATATTACGTAAGTATAAATCATGTAGAATATTTGCATGAATATAATTACACGTAATAGTTAACTAAAGATAATCATCCAATAAGAAAACCGAAAAATCTAATAGTGAATTAATTAAAATGAATGTTCAAAATAATATGCAAATTAGTTAAATCTTTTGTAGATAAACGCAATTCCACGGCCCATGTATAACAAAGTTAATTAATTATTTATTGCGGACTATAATCCTCATCTCTCTTAGATAGAACCGTAGAGATTCTTTCTTTGGAACTGTAGGGATTCAACGAATGCCAGAGGAATAGTTGGCCGAAACGTCGTGAAACAACAACTAAGAAAGATGATGAGAATAGTCCGCAATAAATAAATAATACTCATCTCAATAATGAATTCCAATTAAATAATGTATATACCATTCGATACGGACACGACCATGGAAGATCAGATAATAAATAAACGTGGATTTATAAGACGCAAAAAATTCAACCTTGATCGCCCTTCGGGGCCCGTGGCGCAGTTGATAGAGACGTTGAATCTCTACGGTTCCAGGTGAGAATTTTCTGAAGATAGCGGTTTCAATCCTACCCAAAGACGGACAGAGACTTACTTGGTCAAAAACGTGGTGAGATGACAACAACTACGGATGGCTGTAATTGCTTAGAATGCAGTTAGGAGATCGGAGTTCCTATCCCGTAGCGGTTACCACCCGACGAAGGCCAGAACAATAGTTGGCCGAAACGTCTGGAAACAACATTCAGGAAAGATGAGGATAATAGTCCGCAATAAATAATACTCATCTCAATAATGAATTCCAATTAAACAATATATATATATAACAAAGTTGTATTCACTTTTTAAATAAATAAAAAAAGGGGGTTTAGTATGAATACCAATACACACACAGAAAAAAAAAAAAAAAAATTATATATATACTAGCATTTCAGCTAGGCGTTGTCCGGGTGCTTGGATGTGTATGTTGAGCAAAAAAATAGTGTTAGTAGGAAGGCATCTGCTGTTGTTACGACCACCGCAAAACCGGAAGTGACATTTTTAAAAATTAAGGCTAGACAATCGAAAGGAGAGGATGACTTTCAAAAATATCGGCGAAAAAAGCGAGACCCCCTGTTGAAAAGTGCCCAGTTAAAGGTGAAGATATTAATGTTTTTAGCCAATTTTTCAATATTTATCGTCTGAAAGGTCGAACTTCAAAACGATCCTGATCTTGAGAAAATCCCTCGCCTCTGTCGAAAGTGTTGGGCATACATAATACATACATACATTTATATCTTGGTAACTAAAAATTTTCGACCCAAACCGATGAAAAAGCTTGCCCTATCTCTGAATACACTTTATGTAAAATTTCAAAAGTTTAGACCAGAAATTGTCTGAGTAATTTGGTAGAGACCGCAGAGGTCAAAGTTTTAAAAACTTTGACCCCTATTATGACCCCTTAACATTTATTGCTTTGGGCTCAAGTCAAATTATTAAGTTAGATTCATGTCCAAGGAACCTATATCTAAAATTGCAAGTGTTTAGACCCAAAATTGTCAAAGGAGTTTGCTAGAGTTCTCAAAGGTCAAACAACAGCCACATTCCGATCACAAAGGTTTTCCCAAATCTCAGTACCCTGTATATCAAATTTCGAGTCTGTAGACTTAAATTGACAGAGTTATTACGTAGGGAAATGTACACACACAGACGGACAGATACACAGACACGTTCACTTTTATCTCTCTCTCTCTCTCTCTCTCTCTCTCTCTCTCTCTCTGCACACACACACACACACACATATATATATAAAAGCTCAGTCGAACACTTTCCATGAAATAACGATACAGCAGAGACAAACTTGCAACGTCTCTTCTGTGAGATAGAGGTTGCAGGGAAGAGAAAAGGATATCTCCTACAAGGCTACAAAGTCTATTTTGAACTCTATCAAGGCAGGACAAGTAGTTTCTAGCATCTCCTGCCCAGATGTGGCAACAGTATTCCATCATTGGACGTACCTGGTTCTTATATAGATAGAAAATTGCATCAGCAGTGAGATATCTACTGGATCGACAGAAGGATCCCATCATTTTTCCAGCGGCCTTGGCAACAGATTTGTATGTACCTGTTCCATTTAAGATCAAGAGTAATGGTCAAGCCCAGAAGCTTGTGAAAACATGAGGCCTCCTGAAGACGAGAGCCATTCATTTCAACTGATGCCAGATGGGGATCAGAACGTTGATGATGTAAAGAGAGAAGCTTGGTTTTAGATGCATTAAAAGTAACCAACTACTCCTTTCCCCATTGTACCACGTGTTCAAGATCAGAGGAGAAAGAATCGGAGAGAACTTGGTCGTTTACTGACTTAGATGTGCTACCAAAGAGTGTAGTGTCATCAGCATAACTGTCTAAAAATGATTTAAGGATGTAATTTGGAAGATCATTAATGTAGATCAGGAAAAGAGTTGGGCCCAGGATGGATCCCTGAGGGAGTTCAGCATTAATACTGTGAGCTTCTGAGTTTTGTCCATTAACTACAACTCTTATGAACTTATCAGAAAGAAATGATTTAATAATTGAGAAGACATGGAGATCTTGTGAAGTTAACCTTCATACCATACCCTATGAAAGGCCTTAGATATATCAAGAGCAATTGCCCTAGGAGATATAACTGTAAGCACATCTGCTGTAGATCTAGCAGAACGGAAACCATATTGTGTGTCACTAAGAAGGTTATTTTTGCTGAGATGGTTGATTACTTCTCTATTGTACACAACTTACTCATGACGCACAGGAGACTTATTGGCCTGTACTGAGAGGGGGATGAGCGATCACCTGAATTCTTAAATACAGGGCATACTGATGAGATTTTCCAGGGTGATAGGAAGCAATTCTCCTTAAGACAAAGTTTAAACATTATTATAAGTATGGGCGCTAGTTCTGGTTTAATTTTTTTAAGTACTATAATTGGAATACCGTTAGGGCCGGTTGCTTTACTGGAATCAAGATTTTTGATTAGCTTTGCAACATCATGTACAGATATTTGTATATCACATAGTGTGTTTTCTGATACAGGAGGAAATATTGGGGATTGGCGGCCTTTGTTGCAAAGGTTAGAATTAGCTGCAAAGTTCTTGGCAAAGAGTTTGGCTTTGTCTGATGCTGACGAGATTACCTCAGATCCATTAATGATGATAATTGGGATAGAGCACACGCTTCTGATCAGGATTCTGTTTGCTATTTGCCAAAACTGGTGGGAACCAAGCCGCTGCTCAGCTACTTTTGACTTGACGGACTGAGCATACAATTCTCTTGCGTTCTTTATTACTTTCTTACAATGGTTGCTGGCAGTTCTGAAAGCTGCTTTAGTTTCCATACATTTATTACGTTGGAAGCAGTGGAAAAAGTGATTTCTATGCGCAATGGCAGCAGCACATTCTGGAGAGAACCATGGCTGGCTGTTAGGTTTTTGCTGGAACTTTTTCGAGGGTATGAAACGGTCTATACATACAGTTAACCATTTCGTCAGGTTTGATACTATGGAGGACACATCCTTTTTAAACATGGAACGCAGAGATAGATCAGATATAAATGTACGGACGCTATCCCAGTCAGCTATAGTGTATCGATATACTGTACGATGGAGAGGTACGTCTGGGGACTTATTATTTTTCATTTTTTATCTTAATTGATACAAAAGGGTGGTCGGAAGATCTAAGAGGAGACAAAAAGGAAACTGAACATAGTTCAGCGCAAGTTATGAGAAAAAGGTCTAGGAGACTTGCATACTGGGCGTCATTGTCAGGCACACGGGTGGGTTCGTGAAAAATCTGAGTGAGGTCATAGGCAATGGAGAAATCATGACAGAACCTCCCCTTATCATCGGTCTTGTTTGAGTGGGTCAACCATTCCACGTTGTGAACATTGAAGTCTCCACATACGTGAAAGTTAGCTGAAGGATAAGCAGATAGGACTCGGTCAATTTTCTCAGATATGCTTTTAAAGATAGTAACTCTGCTCTTGTGGGGGCGATAGAGAGTAAATATAAATGCAGTAGTGTGAGCTAATGCAACCCGGAAGCATATATAGAGTAAGTTAGGATCTTCTCTGGAGATGCCCCTACCACATGGAAAGGCATCTTTAATATAGGCACATATTCCATGCCCATGGCGATCTTGGGGGTCAGATGTAGAAGTTAAGTTAGAGTATCCTTTAATTACGAACTCATCTAGGGAAATAGCCTGTCCAATTCCAATTTCGCTTAAAAATAAAAGGTCAGGTTTAGTCCCCTGTAATTGGGGTTCAACCTCTCGAAGCTTAAAACGTAGACCCTTTATGTTGGAGAAGGAAACATGGTAGTGGGGGTCTGCGTTGGAAGTTGGAGATCTGGGTTTAATTGTGTATTTTTTCTTGAAACTTGTCATGATGGAATTTTGGAATTTGTGGACTAGGTCGTCAGACTTGCTTAGAGCAGGACAGAGAGGGGAAGCTAAGAGAAAAAAGAAACTTAATTGCCATGTATATTTTATAACTTACTACCTAGCTCTACCTACGTGTTGAGCACTGTTGAAGTAAATACTTAAAGTTTACGCATAAATTTATACTTTCATATATTAATTTATGTGATTAAATGGAGTAGCCATATATATATATGTATATATATATATTTAATTATTTACTATAATGATTATTAAATACCTACATACACTAGTGTTTCATCCTTTTGGGAACCATCAGTGCAGGGTATCACTATTAACAACAGTCGATGGATCTGAACACGGCGACTGAAGCCATCCCTGGCCTCCTTAGCAAGGACCTAATCCATTCGGCTACAGTTAGACGCAAGAAATACTGTTGAATTTTTTTAATGCCTTTTAACGTATGTCAGAGTTATCTAATCATTATATGATGATCCGATTTTAATTCAACAGAAAGTGCCCAATGATAAGGAAATAAAAACAATATATATATATATATGTATATATATATGTATGTATGTATATATATATATATATTTATATATATATATATATGACAAGGCGTGTGTTAAAAGCACACAGATGCTCTAGCGTCATATATAGCTTCTCCCAATCTTATCATCACCACGTGCACGTCCAGAGTTCTGCCACACTAACGGGGCTCTGGTGCATGGAGAGTGTTCAGCGCCAAAAAACTGAATCCCCAATGCCTTGTGGAATAAGGCTTTTGAACCAAAGTGAGGTTACCCTGACAGAAACATCCAGAGGAGCTTAGGCCTTGTTGACTGTGGCATTCATGACCCACCGGCGTGTGGACCATGCTCTGGTGCCCAGCTACCTAAGTCCAAGTCATGGGTAAATGGCATTAACGGGGTGTAAGCCGTGGTAGAGGCAATCCTTCTAGGAGAGGACAACTCTTACGAGAAATCTGGGGCCAAAGCAATTACCAGTCATCATACAATGGTTTGACACTGGGTTGTTGTTGCTGAGACTTAGAGTATGGTACTCGTGGCGTACAAGCGCTTGTCACTTTAATACGACGATGTACAGATGTTACTTGAGATCTCTCTTATCTTTTTCTATCTTATCTTTATCTCTCGTTTATTTCTATGGCGATGGAGGAGTTACAATATGTACAGACTTGACCAGTTGGAGGTACACAGTCACAAATCTGCACAGAGGCGACAGGAACCCAATCTTAACATCATTGTTGTGCCTTCACACGACAGAGGCCAACTCTGGTGTGGGTTCCTGTGACTAAGCAGCCCCATTCAGTGAGATCACTGCTCACCCAATTTCTTGGGAAAGTGCTAAAAAAGGTTCACTAAAAATTGTCTGTCATGCTATCACTGGTTAGTTTCCTGCGGCTAACGGTGGTTCGTGTAAGCAGGAAGAAAACAAAAATGTATCTCCAAAAAGGAGTAAAATTCAATTGATGCTGTTGGAATGTACGCACTCTTCTTGATAAAGGGCCATCCAACCGTCCAGAGCGCAAGATAGCGCTTATCACTGCAGAGATATGGAGACTCGATATAGATATTGCTGCTCTATCAGAGACCCGTCTCTCAGGAGAAGATCAAATGACAGAGGTATCATCAGGCTACACTCTCTTCTGGATTGGTAAACCAGAAGGTATACGTAGAAATGGTGGAGTCAGTTTTGCTATTAAAACATCCTTGGTTGATATTATGGAATTTCCTTCTAGTATCTGTGATCGCATCATGAAACTTCATGTTCCTTTCACACACAACAGATTCATCACTATTCTTTCGGTCTATGCACCAAACCTTCAAGCGAATGAAGATGACATCTTGTGTTTCTATGAGTCTATGTGCTTGTTGTTGTATCTACATCAGTTAATGAAAAACTTGTTATTCTTGGTGATTCCAATGCCCGTGTTGGAAAAGACTATGAGATCTGGAGTTCTCTTGGCCGCTATGGTATCGGTACCATGAATGCTAATGGCCTTAAGCTACTAGAGCTGTATTCAGAATTTAATTTTGCTATCTGTAGCACTTTCTTCGCCGTAAACTGAAGCACAAAGTTGGATACATCGACGTTCAAAGCATGGTCACCTAGTTGACTTCATCATAACTTGAACACGCGCCCTTTGAGATGCATATACTGTTGGTGTCGCTAAGTTGCCTGAAGTTCAAAAGAGTATGGCAGAAAAATCATCTTGATACATCTATATATGATATATATATATATATATATATATATATATAAATCATATATGCATCATATGTATATTATATATGCACATATTTTATAAGTATGTATATACATAAACTGTGCCAATCGCTTCATAGCAGACTAGTAAAATATAAATTTTTCACTAAATATACGTCACAATAAAATGAAAATTGTACCATCAAAATGGGTCTTTTAAGGTTAGTTATTTCTCAAAATTTTATTGAAATTCATGCTATATTCACGAAATTATAGCATTTTATTTATTATCAAGGAAATTATACTGGCCATGGCTTTATTACAGATCTCTTAAAATACCCCAAAATCAAGCGATTAAAGGTTAGCGAAAAGCAAAGGATATTTACTAAACTCGCGGAAGGATTGTCCATCAAAGATTTAGCGAAGGAGATGGAAAGGGATCCAAGAACCTTGGACTTATTCTTGAACAGCCGAACACCAAATCTAGAAAAATAAGGACATCAGGAGAAACCTTTCAGATCGTGATATTCGGAAAATTCGTGTAGAAGTACACCGAAACAAACAGCACCAGTGCTTCCGTTTTTGAAAAAGTTGGAATCGCTCCAAGATCCAGACAGGCCGGATACAACGTGTTGAATGAGACTGCAAGGAACGTCAAATCTCTTCCAAGGCCTCCATTGAGCAAACAGTATAGGGAAAAAGGAATGGCTTGGACACAGAATTACATGAAAATAGATTTCCGATAAGTCCTATTTAGGGATGAGGTCCATGCTACTCTTGACGGTCCGCATAGATGGACCAAAGTTTGAAACCCGAACGGAACACCGATCCCTTACAGAATTCATCGCCAACAAGGAGGTGAAGGCATTCATGTTTTGGGCGGGAATCATTGAAGATGAATTAGTTGGACCATGCCAAGTGCCAGAGGGTGTAAAGCTTATCAGCAATGCGTACACGGCCTTTTTGGATAATCATTTATCGGCATGACTAGATGAACTACCATTGTCACATAGCTTTCACATGATTTTTATACATGACAATGTACCGTCCCATTCTGCTTGGGGCGAGTGCAGCCTTCCGTGAATCTATAGGATTCGTTGGGGAAACTCTCATGACCTTACCATTGTGTTCTCCAGACCTTAACTCCATTGAATATCTCTGGTCTATATTAAAAAGAGGAGTTTATGAGGGAGGAGATCTATATACCTCAAAGGAATCCTTGGAGAGGAACATGGTTGATGTTGCTAGAAACTTGACTTCTTCGTGGGGACAAAAGATCAAAGAATAGGCTCCTTCTCGGAGGGATAATAGGTTGTTTTAAGTTATTTAAAAAAATGGTGGATATGTCGATAAATAATTAATTTATATGAGACCCATACTGAGGGTAGGCTTTTGTTTATTATTCTTTGACAAAAAATATAATAAAAAGTAAAGTTCGCAAGATAAGACATTGTATTTTTGCTCTAAAACAAAATTTTAAGAGACCTGCAATAAAGCGATGGACAGTGGAAAGTCCTCGATAAAGAATAAAATTGCACAAATATCGCATTCATTTAAATAAAAATTTTGGAAATAATTAACATTAAAGCAGTCGTCTGGTGATATAATTTTCATTTTGTTGTGACATATATTTAGTCAAATATTGATATTTTACTAATCTGCAATAAAGCGATGGACACAGTATATATTTATAAAATCTATATATTATATATTTATGATAAATATGTAATAAAGATAAATATTTCTTTTAACATGATGATAAACAATAAGCTTCGAAATATCATGAGTTTTCTTAGAGTTTATGTATTTTTCTCTTGATTTCATTAAATATAGATATGCTTTTTCTGAAATCATCGAAGTGCGTTGCCAAAATATCATTCCAACTCTGTTTTTCTCATCATTTCTCGAATCATTTATATACTAGCAAAAGTACCCGTTGTTGACTGGGTTCAAAAACAGCCTACAGAAAATGGACTCTGATTTATGAAAGTATGATAGGTTATGAAAAGGAAGGGTTGTAATGAGATAGGTTCGAATTTGGAGGTATCAAAACCAAAGCAAAATATGATGAAAGTAAAAATAAAATAGATACACCCCATAATTTATTATACCATACCTGTTCACACTGAAACACTTATGACAATATTCTGCGGATCTATATATATAAAAAAACCTTGTTAAACTTTGTGACATTATTATCAAAGTATACTTACGCAGATAGATATGAAAAGTCTTTATTAAAGTTTGTGCCTATTTCCATTCTATGGAGGTCAGGCGCGAACGCAGACAACACAATTTTATTATACCATCCCTATTTAATACTTATCAAAGTATTCTTATTTTATTATACCATCCCTATCAAAGTATTCTTATTATACCATCTTATTTTATTATACCATTCTTATCAAAGTATTCTTATTTTATTATACCATCCCTATCAAAGTATTCTTATTATACCATCTTATTTTATTATACCATCCCTATCAAAGTATTCTTATTATACCATCTTATTTTATTATACCATCCCTATCAAAGTATTCTTATTATACCATCTTATTTTATTATACCATCCCTATCAAAGTATTCTCATTATACCATCTTATTTTATTATACCATCCCTATCAAAGTATTCTCATTATACCATCTTATTTTATTATACCATCCCTATCAAAGTATTCTTATTATACCATCTTATTTTATTATACCATCCTTATCAAAGTATTCTTATTTTATTATACCATCCCTATTTAATACTTATCAAAGTATTCTTATGTACATCTATATCAAAAACATTTGTAAACGTCTTTTTTTAATTTTTTAATTTTTTATTTCCATACTTTGTGGACCAGGCGCGAACGCAGACCCCACAATTTTAATGAACCACCGTTCTGCCACATCAAATATACCCATTCCTGTATCTCGATACATCTACCATTATATGTAATCAGTTTTTTAAAATAGTCAACCATATAGAAGCCTATTCGTGACCACACACGCGCGCACACACACACACATTCTGCTTTATATATATATATATATATATATATATATATATATATATATATATATATATATCATATGCATGAAGTGAGAAAGTTATTCTCGCAACCCATTTCGCTCAATTCAGAAATTCTTCAAAGAAAATTAACGCCTAATGATTAAACGAATCTATAGCATCTCCGCGGGTTTCAGATCGATTTTAACGGCGTCTTATATCTTAGACATGCAACAACTCGCCGACACACGGATATATATCACCATGTTTCCCAGTTTATCGATACATCAATATAACATTCCCTTGATGATTCCGGTCTTTCTCCGCATTGTTTTTGGCTTTTAAAAAAATTCTATATATCTATATTCTTTTTTCATTTAATATACTTCCATAGAAATTTTTCTGTTACGTCAAACAAAATTATTTTCTTTACGTCACAAGTGTCACGCTCATACATGAATTCCATAGCTAATATAACATACTGACCCAACGGGTTACGGGTAGTCTAGTATATATATATATATATATATATATATATATATATATATATATATATATATATATATTAGCAAGAGTACTATATATACTAGCAAGGACACCCGGCATTGCCCGATTGTAAAATGCACTTAAATATAGTATTTTAATTTACGCAGATTTCGTATTTATTATTATAGAGTCACTTATTACATACTAGCTGGCTACCCGGCGTTACCCGGTCGTACAATATGCTTAAACATGATATTTTAATTCATGCAAATTGCATATGTATTCTTATATAATCAATCCTATAATGATTATTATATATTATGAGGAATACTTTTCCTGGTGGACTAATCCACAAAAGAAATTTAAAATAATAATGATATTAATTATGGCGTTTATCAAATTTCGTTTGTGTTTGTTTACAAAATCATGTCAGCTGATATTTGGGCTTGTCGATCTTAAACACAGTTCTTCTTCTCTTATAGATAAAAAAAGAAGATTTTTTACAGGAGAATATTTTATGTAAAATGTTCCACTGTAAAAAGTCTTCATTTTTCTATATTAGAAAAAAGCTATTTCTTTGGAACGCAGCCTGTTACCCGGGGAATAAACAGTATGCAACCATACACACATGGAAACATCAACGCAACGGGTCGATATGTCATCGGCTATAATCGGTATGGGTCGCTTCTTGTGTGTTCATTGCGTTGTTACAGGCAGCTTTCCGTCGTCGATTTAATGGGAGGAACCGCAGGCTGAAATCGAACGCTTGTAAAAAAATAGCGAACAAATGAATTTTTATAACGATGATATAATTTACATTTAACAAGTAGGAAGCATATTCCTCACGTACGGGGTGCAATGTATCGTTATTTTCATGGAAAGTGTCCGACTGAGCTTCAATCTATGGTCCCCCCTCGCAAAACTTTCACAAGAAACACTCGTCTAGCTGTAAACACTATCAATAATTCCCCCCACTCTTTATCTGTGCCTAAACCTAAACGTAGATTCCATGAACAAAGCTTCTTTCTTAGAACTGCACGCCTGTGGAATTGTCTTCCGTTTTCCTGCTTTCCGGCTGTCTACATTATGGTTGTCTTCAAGTCTAACGTAAATAAGTTCTTGATGAACCGTTCCATATAAGTTATCAAATTTAACAAATTTTCATTACTAATGATTATTATATTGTCCAATTTCTACTGTACACTCTTTAACCCTTATCCTTGAGTAGCCTCTTGGCCTTGATAATGTGTTGATACCTATGAAAAAGAAAAAAAAAGGAAAAAGTCCAATGTGAACAAGTTCTAATTGAATCGTCCCCCTAAGTAATCCAAGTTACAAAATTCCCACTGTTTACTATGCTAAAATCACAATGACTAATGTATACCTATTAATCCTTATCCTTGAGTGGCCTCTGGGCCTTGATAAGTGGTGACATCCATGTAAAAAAAAAAGAAAAGCTTCAAATGTTTTAAAACAATAGAATTATGTTTAATTCTTTGTTTCTTCTATTGAAAGAGAGAGAGAGAGAGAGAGAGAGAGAGAGAAGGGGAGTGAAAGAGAGACATAGAGAAAGAGTGAGAGAACGACATAAAAAGAGAGAATATATATTCATAGAGTTTGAACATTGTTGTGTTTCCGAATGCCTTGTTGATGAGTTCTCCGGGTTTGACGTTTCAAATTCTAAGGTCTTATATTATTTTGCCTCGGTTCAATATTATAAACAAACTGTCATTCTTCGCTTGAGTCATAGCAGAACATTTTCAAAATCACAAGCACCTGCTTAACAGATCTGCACCTCACAAATACAGACAACTTAGGCACAAGGTTCATTAATGTAGAAGCTCCCAACTCCCTCAAAAGGGCCTACGTCATTGTGCCATAGTTTCATGGTTCATATCTACAAGTTAAGCAAAGACTGAAGTTTATCTGTACTCAATATTGTTAGACTGTGGAAAGGAGTGTGGATTTTATTAAATACGAGATGGTTTCATTGGCAAGAATGTTTTCGATAGACAAGATGCAAGCAAGCAAGCAAGCAAGCAAGCAAGCAAGGTCTTTTAATTATATATAGAAAGAGAGAGGGAAAAGGAAAGAGAGAGAGAGAGAGGGAGAGAGAGAGAGAGAGAGAGAGAGAGAGAGAGAGAGAGAGAGAGAGAGGGGGGAAACAGAGTTCTAAATAATAAAAAAAAACATAAATTAAAATGAGGGAGTTAGGATGAGGGAAAAAATAAGAAGAATAGAAGAGATAAGAAAAAAGCTGAAAAAAAAAGACAGTTGAAAAAGATTATAAATAAAGTATGGGAAATAAAGGTGTTAGAGAGAAAGGGAGGTAATTGGAGATATAGAAATAAGGAGCGTTTAAAAAAAAGAGAGAGGAATACATGAAGAGAACGACAAAAATATCAGAGCAAAGGGAAATAACCGAAACACAAATAAAGGAAAGAGTAAAGCGAATATTAAAAAGAAGGAATAAATTAATAGAGAGTGGGAGACAAAAATAAAACAAAAAATAAAAAGGGAAAAGAATGAAGGGGGCGGAAGAAAGATAAGGGTGGTAGCAGGGGAGAGAAAAAAAAGAGAGATAGAAAAAGGAGCAATTAAAATAGTCGGATAGAGAAAGAGAGAGAGAGAGAGAGAGAGAGAGAGAGAGGGGAAGAGGGAGAGGAGTTGAATGCAAAGGAAAAAAATAAAGCATTAAAAAGCTAATTTGTAAACTGACTTTTATCCATTGTAAGACTGTCCAAAATGTATAACGATTTTTTTTTTATATGTTGACCCACTTTTGATCCCTTAAAACTATTTTAACCAGCTAGAGACTCTCCTTTTTCCTCTTTCTTTCTTATTACTTTTGGTTTAACGGAAACACTTGAATCAATGTCCGTCGAGCTGAAGATACCAAATGTACCCATTTTCGGTTATATTTTATTTCATTGCAACATCGGTTGGAGAATGAATAGGTTTAGTACGTTGAATCCAGTTTTTCTATGAAACGTAAGGTATTGATGGACGATTGAGCTAATATATTGTTTGCTTTAAATATAAGTCCGTGTTTCTATATACGTAATTTAACTTTCAAATCAATATATATATAAGTGTATAGTCCTTAATCCGCGGAGTTTCGAAGAAATACTTTCCTTCTCATCAGAGGGTAGGAATTAGCAAAATGCGGGATCGGATTTTGCATTCAAAAGTATTTGATGAAACAAGTAAGTCAAAGATCTTACTTGAGAACAAAAAAAGTGAAGCAGATGGAATATGGTGAAGAAAAAGGTGATTACACATGAATTGATAGTCTGCTATTTATCTTCCACCAGACTATCCACTCATGTGTAATCACCTTTTTCTTCACCATATTCCTTCTGCTTCACTTTATATATATATATATATATATATATATATATATATATATATATATATATATATATATATATATATATATATATATAGTTAGTTTCGGCCCAGAATGGGAATGACTTAGGATTTTTTCCTTTTTCACATTTGCTGTAATCTGAATGGCCTATTTTTTCATCCAATCAACGCAAAATCATATACGTAATCAAATATATAAGAGGTACATGTGTGTCTGTCGGTCTTTCTTTCTACCTCCATATTTTCAAATTCTATTTCCTCCGAAACTAAAAGTCGATGAGCGGCGCTAGAAGCCTCAAATGATTGGATTTTTTACGGACCGTTCCTTTATGATGTTTCTAGCCGGTTAAAATAGTTTTAAGAGATCCAAAATTAGTCACCATAAAAAATCTTTATACATTTTGTGCAGTCATATTGGTTTATTTTTAATTTTTAATTTTGTAACAATTCATATGCGTGTCACGTTCGTAAAGTGATAATGTCGCCGGTTTAATGCTACGGTTTCGATTCTAGCTAATGGCACCCAAATAATTTTTTTTTCTTTGGAAATCACGACTTTATAATAATACTAGACTACCCGTGACCCGTTGGGTCAGTATGTTATATTAGCTATGGAATTCATGTATGAGCGTCACACTTGTGACATAAAGAAAATAGTTTTATTTGACATAACAGAAACATTTCTATGAAAGTATATTAAAATGAAAAATCACGGAAGGATCATTCAAACATGAAAAAAAAAATCCGCCCTATTCGTGTAAAGTTACCTATTTTTTCGAATAATCGCTCAAAAATCGAAAATTAAACATGATTTTCCTACGAATCGAACGCCGACGAAAGTCATTTAGCAGCAAAAACGCACATGAACCTACCTATAAGAAATATAAGAATGAAAAACCCATATTGGAATCCTTCAACCAAGTTATAGAAACTTAAAATCTAAAAAAAAAAACAATTAATAAAACCTGAAGCAAAAAAATAAAACCTAAATAAATAATAAATAAATAAAATGAGACTAATATTGAAACAGATTAGTAAATGTGTCCACAAATTCACCGTTCTCACACAACTATTTTGTATCTAGAAATGTAAACAAAAAATAAAAAAAGAAGGAAGGAAGGAAGGAAGGAAGGAAAAGGGACGGATAGAGTGTTATCACATTTATGCTTTTTAATAAATAAGATCTCCCGATGGAATAATTTATAATCTAGGAACCGTGATACACGTACGTTAAAGGTACTACGGCGTTAATATATAGATTCTAAGATAGATTAGTCATCTCTGTCCGAAAACGAATTTATACTCTTACTTATATTAATAATAAGGATACAGTATTTGTGTGTCTTAAGACAAAGTTGTACTAGTTGTCTTCATTAATACGGATTTCGTGTCTGTTTGTCTGAAAACGAAACTATACTATTACTTTTATTAATAATTATGATTTGGTGTGTCTGTCTGGAGCCGAAAATATATTTATAGTTTTATTAATAATGGAGATTTGGAGTGCTTGTCTGGAGCTGAACATATATCATTACTTCTATTAATGATAGAGATTTGGTACGTGTCTCTCTGAAAATGAAACTATGTTATTACCTTTATTAATAATGGAGATTTGGTGTGTCTGTCTGGAGCCGAAAATCTATTATTACTTCTACTAATGATGGAGATTGTGTATTTGTCTGTCTGACCTCATCACTTTTATTCATTGCATTTATTTTATCGAAATATTATTTCACCTAAAGTAAGGCATATTGCCGCCGAGATGTAAGGATTCACTGAAACTAAGAGATGAATGAATATTGAGTATTCTAAATGAGGATTGTAGCATAAGATCTTTATTCACCTTACATTTAATTTCCTTATAACTCATATACTAGGAAATACTACTACTACTACTACTACTACTACTACTACTACTACTACTACTACTACTACTAATAATAATAATAATGTATAGCGGACGGTTATTGCTGAAAACCGCTGAAATCTTTAGGAAAATCCGCGAATGTAGGATCTAATCCACTTAAACCACTTCTCACGTGACAGATAGTCATTAGTCTCTAAATTCCATTCCGTGTTTCCAGATTTTCCTTGAAGATCCGTTGCCAAAACACTGAAAAAAAATTGGGGGATCGTCCTACCTCTCCAGAAAGTATCTCGCCATCCTCTATCTGTACAAGGGTCAAATCTAACCAAAAATGGAATGCTGTTGTCACATCTGGGGTGAAGTTATAAAGAGCGCCCTTTCTCTGCCTTGATAGGATACAAAACCGCCTTCGAAATCTAACGGGCGATGCCTCACCACTTTCTCTTTTCTTATAGAAGAGACGTCGCGAGTCTGTTTCTGCTCTACCGTTAATTTTATGGTAGGTACTCGACAGAGCTCCAATCTATGGTTACTTCCCGCCAAACTTTCGCAACAAATACACGCCCAGCGGAAACAACCGGCAACAACTTCCTGCATTCTCTATCTGTGCCAAAAAATAAATGAAAATTCAATGAGCAAAAGTTTCTTTCCTAGAACTGTCCGTCTGTGGAACGCAATATCGCGGGTCTTCTTGACACTATAGTCTTCAAATCCAATGTGAAAAAAATTCATATTGAGTCAGGCACCTAGATAATGTATCCCTATGCATGTTCCACATGACTGTTGTCTCGACATCTACCTAATACTCAACTCTTATCCTAGAGTGGATTTTCATAAGTGGTGACCTTCCATGTAAAAAAAACAAAAAAACGAAACAAACAAAAAAAACTTCATGTAATTTAGGAAATCTCTGCTTTTGCAACTGTTTATCCAGAAGGATGTTGGTTTCACACGAAGATATCAGCGATTTATCCTCACAATAACTGCCATGCTGGACAAGTAAAGTGCTTTTAGAAAATCCTCTGACCTGATGTGTTCAGTCTGGTCAAATTTAATCTTGCGGATCCATTGGACCATGGATCCGTCATTACAGACAAGCGAAAGAGGATTGAGCGACGGTCCAGCATCCACTGCTATTGTTATTATGGTCCAACAGCCACTATTATTGTTAATATTTTGCTAATTATTCGCAACTAGCGAGGGGGGGGCGTGATTTCAAAAGTAAAAAAAAAAAATCTTTAGGTGCCATCAGCTAAAATCGAAGCCGAAGCATTCAAAGGTGGTGAAGTTACCACTGTATCAACGTAACACGCTTATAAACCGATTAAAAATAAACTAAAGTGTATGTACGAAATGTGTAACGACTTTTTCAATTTTAACCTATTTTTGACCCCTTAAAAACAATTTTAACCGGCTAAAGACCTATAAAAGAGAGGTCTGTAAAAAAAATCCAATCGTTTGAAGCCCCTAGCGCCGCTCTACGACTTTTACTTTCGGAGGAGATAAAGTTTGAAAATATGGAGTCAGACCGACATACAGACAGACATGTAACCGTTTATATATTAGATTTACTAATGCATTGTTCATTACCATAAATTTAGTGATATCTTTACAACTGGTCAGAAAGTTATGCATTTCAATCTGTAAAGTATTTTCAGTATTCACACATCACATCAGTGGTACAGCCATGTATGTACGAGGGTCTTCTCTAAATTAAAGCCCACTTGATTTGAGTCATCATAACAATACAATTTAAAATTCCCTTTGATATATTCTGGCGAAGTAAAAAATAAGAAGCCTTACTTTTGGAACCTCCTTCGTATAATTACGTTTGGCCTATAAATACTCGATTCAGACTAACTTATTTTTGTCTTATACTACAGGGTGGAACTATAAAATTGTCACCATAGCAAAAAAAAAAAAAAAAAAAAATTGTTTCCATTTCCGTTTTACGAAATCCGGTCTTCTTTTTTGTTGTAGACCATCTACAAGTCGGCCAGCTGTGTACAAATCCCAAGAGCGATAAGAGCCTTCTATCATGTCTGAAAATGACACAATATTCAATGAACGAAATTGGAGATAGGCTGTTGTACAACATATGCTTTCTACCGATTGAAAGTATAACGTGACCATTGCTAGCACCCTTAAAATGCATCGCTGGATTGCCACGAATAACAGGGACGTACGCAGGGTGATGAAAACAAAATCTCTGGTCACGGTTATGGTCTTTGGTATGGTTTCGAGTGAGGGCCGCATCATGCCACCTCACATCTTTGAAGTCGGCTTGAAAGTCAACACCAAAGTTTACCTGGATGTTCTGAAGAGTGTGGTTATTCCCTGGTGCAATCAGGTGGCCGCTGGCTTACCCTGGGTGTCGCAACAACACTCGGCGCCGACCCACGCCCAAAGAAACCCAGGCTTGGCTCAGAAAGAGTGCTACGACTTTGTACCCTTCTCTCACTGGCCTTCCTCCTCCCCCGATCAAAACCCGCTCGATTACTTTGTTTGGTCATACGTTGAGAACATCACCAACATGACCTTCCACAACACTAAAGCTATCCGCCGAGTTTTCGCCGAGCTCCCGCTGGCACTTGTGGAAAAGGAATGCTCCCAGTTCCAGACCCGTATCGAGGCGATGATTTAGACTGAAAGTTGCTACATTGGATAAATGTCAGCTGTACTACATAATCAATTTACCTGAATTGATTTGTTTTTGATAAAAGTTTTTAAAATAAAACTGTAGTGTTGTTTTTTAGGGCGACAACTTTATCGTTCCACTTTGTATATTAATGAACCTTAATGAACCTAATATAATTTCGTTTATGATTTTTTAAGAATTTTGAGACAAATATTGATTATTCGTATTATTTGAATTCTTCGGACTACTATTCTCATCTTGAGTACAAATTTCACAAAGTAAACCTCGACCTGTTTTAGGTGTGTCCTGTTGAACTCAGGAATCTTTTTATCGAACTCAAGAATCTTTCTACAGAACTCAGGAATCTATACGTAATTGTGAACGGAACACGTTAGAGGGTAGCATGCCCTCGTTCTATCAGACATGACTTGATAGATGTCCTAATTAATTCTCAATTATATTCTGAATGTCGCCTTAACTGGGGACTGAACCATAAGCCTCCAGATTAGTATAACTTTAAAACTGAAGTTCGCCAAGTATTTTATCCACCATGCCACGGTTGCTTTCAGAAAGATTCCGGAGTTCGACAAGATACATCTTTTCATAGTCCAAAATGAACAAATTGCCAGTAAAACTTTGGATGTTTTCTACTGGCGAATAGACAGTCCTATGTATCTTTTTTTTTTTTCATTTTTCTTAAACTTTTTCTTCTAGGGGATGGGACATCCAACCAGATGTCTGACATTTACCCCTATTTTAGTGAGTCCAACCAAGAGATCTTTTCAGGATTCTAGCCGTCCCTTTCAGAGCAATCGTTTGTATTTCACTTGCACTTGGTTCACCGGGTATGCTTGCTATGTACTTTTTAAAGTTCTTTTTCATTAGCCCAGTTGCTCCTATGATGATTGGTATAATTGAAACGTCTTTTAATTTCCAATTTCGTTTCATATCATACATAAGTCCTTGATACTTTGTTATCTTTTCCCTCTCAACACTGTTAAGCCCTGTATCATTGGGTACACTGACCTCTATTACGGTCGCTTTTTTGTTTGCTCTGTCCCAAATCACTATATCTGGTTTAACAGCTGCGTTTTCAAGATATGTAGCAGTAGGGATTATGTAGTCATGCACAGAACCAAAATCATACCTCAGCCCACAGAAACAAAGCCATCTCAACAGTGACATAGAATGTGTTGGCTTTGGATGCGTTCGTTAATCTATTTTCATCAGATTTTGGCATGCGTTCTAGAATCGTTGGGTCCTGACAGAAAGAAGGAGGAGAAAAACATTGATGGAGAAATTAGTACAAAGACAGTCAGGTTAATGATGAAAATGAGGAAGACAACAGAAATTTCGGAATGAAAGGCTCAAAACGAAGCGTGTTTTCATTCGAATTTTAAAAGATGTCTATTTGATGCAAATCATTCGCAATAGAATAACCAATAGAACCATCTTTAAATTTCATTTACAGAAACTTCAATTGACACATGTTTCCCATTATCTAATCATTTAACAACAACAACAACAATTAAAAAAGAATATCGAATTAATAATAATAAATTAATAATAACATGGTAATAATAATAATAGTGGTAAAATAATAATGATAATAATAAATCATTAATAAGTTATTATTTGAACTCAAATCTTTTGTTTCTTGTACAAAAACATTTGAACAACTACAACAACAGCCTTATACCACTTTCCCCACTCTGTATCTATGCCTTAATTTAAACACAGATTCCATGTAAAAGCTTTTTTCCTAGAACTGCCTTCATGTGGAACACTGTTGCGCTGGCCTGCTTCCCGGTCGAATACAACATTGTATCCTTTAAATCCAATGGAAACAAATTCTTGAGTCGTCCTCATAAATAATCAATGCTACCCAATTCCTTTCACAATTACTACATTACCACCTTACATTCATTAACCCTTATCCTCGAGTGGTCTTCGGGCCTTGATAATTTGTGTCTCTCAAGTAAAAAGAAGAAAACCCCCCAACTTATTTCATCTGCTATAAAATTGGCGATAATTTAAATGAACGTATTTTATTTCTGAAATCCAACATTGATACGCGATACCTATATTCGAAACTTGTTATATCATGCGCAGCGCTGTTTATTTTTATTTCGGAGCATTGGATAGTTTGATATAATTTTCTGAGTCTGAGATGGTTTATCCACGTAATGCTATACTGTTAGCATTTAAAATTCTCGTTCTTCCCCTGGAACATGACACATATGACTACGTCAAAACAAATTCAATATGGCTTCCCGTTTTCAAGATGGCGCCCATTTTAAATTTCTTGTGATAATTTAATCGGAGAGGAAGTTTCAATTAGATGCAATTATGCTACCTTTTCTTATATAAATAACGTAGCAATTCCGTCTGCTTTTGGATGTGTTGAAGGCAGAAGAAACACTTACAAACGTTATATTATTCAATTCAATGCGAATTGATTATGAGAAAACATACTGTAATATTCATACGCGTCTAGCCAACAATGATCAAATTTCAATAATTTGAAAATATTTTAGTTCCCATTCGTATTGATAATTGTTTCAAAATCAACACTAAAACTACGTCAAAGAGTCAGTCTGCTTTCTTCTTCATTCTATTCTTTCTTTATTCTGTATTATTTCTATCATAGTAAACAATTCGTCAGTGCGTGTGTGTATGTGTGTATGTGGTGTGTATGTGTGTGTATGTGTGTGTGTGTGAAAAAGATGAAATAGAGATAGATGGGATCAGTCGGAGATACAGAGAAAGAAAAAGAGAGGGGGAGATGTTGAGGGTTACGGTCGTAGGGAAAGGTAGAAACAAAGCCAACTGAAGATAGACCAGAGATAGAAGGGGAGCAGTTAGAGATATTCACAGAGGGCGAGAGAGAGATAGAGAGATAGAGAGAGAGAGAAAGAGAGAGAGAGAGAGAGAGAGAGAGAGTATGTTACATTTTTTTTTAAACTGTTCTACTTTTGCCAGTACACCAGCGAAATGGAACGCACCTCAGTTATAGTCAGCTAACATACTTCCTAATTTCTGGCGTTAACAAAATAAATTAGTTTCTTCGCATTTTTCTTCCACACCTATAAATTATTTGTTATTTTTATTTCAATAATTTCATTTTTATACTTTCAAAAACATATATTTATTACATAAATGAAAATGTAAAACTGTTATTTTTAAAATAAGAAAAAAAAAAACTTTTATTTTCGCAATTTCTTAAACATATTTCTTATAAAATTTCAAATCAAATAAAAAAAATTATTTTCTGTTTTGTTATTAAAAATGCGTATAAAGGCTAATCATGCTATTTTTTCTATGTATATAATTGCGTTATTTTTTATTGTATACTTTTCAATAATGTCCTTTTCTTGTATTTTATTTCAATAAATCACTTAACAATAGAAGCACTGAAGAACAATGAAGGGGAAGGAACTGATTTACCCTGTCACTACTTCCGGTACGGCTACGCCGGAAATTAGGAAGTACTTTAGTTGACTATAACCTGCATGTCTTATTATTAAAACCTAAGGCGTAGACATTATTTTTTTTTACCTCATTTGATGCAGACAGTAAAACTGCGCATGAAATCTAGTTAAATCAGCTCATAACTGCTTTATAGTATAATAAAGAATCTCGGTTCTTAACCATCAACTGTCGCGCCTTTCTTTCAGTTTATGCAATATCCTGTTCTGTTTATACAGTATCCTGGCAAAGGCGAAAAGGTTACAGGGAAAACATGAGAAGTTGGCCATGAAGCGTATCGTATTCATGAGATGATTTGTTATTATCAGCCAGCAACAGACGTCAGGGTGTTTCAGAGGTTTTTACGGGATGGAACAATAAAATTGTCGCCCTAGAAAAGACGAAATGATACCGTTTCCCTTTTATGAAAATCGGTTTTCTTTCCTTTTTTGTTGTTGTTGCAGACTACCTGCTAGTTGGCCAGTTGTGTACAAACCTCAATAGCAATAGGAGCCTTCTATCATGTTTGAAAGGGACACAATGTTCAACTAACGAGTGGCTCTGTCGGTGGGGCATTAGAATACGCGGACTGCCGCCCCTGCAGAGGGTAAAAGTCCCTCAATGAGGGTCCTGGATATGACCAGCTTGTGGTCTTTGGGGAGTGGAGCCACCCTTTAATTAACATTGCTCCCAGGTCCACTCTGACCCGGAGTGGTAGTACCTGTTAGGGTCCCAACTATGTGTTAAATAGAAATCGACGTGAAAACAACAAATATATTCTATTAAAAAAAAATTTCTTCCGAATCTTTGGATTCGGCATTAAATAACCCGAAAAGGGTTGATATTCCATAAAACAAAAACAACCAACCAACCAATCAACTAACGAGATCGTAGATCAGAGATGCGCCGCTGTACAGCTGATGCTCTCTACTAATCCAAGTTATGGCAACAGGACCATTGCAGGCATCCCTCCGAATGCAAATCCGGATAATAGAGACGTGCCAAAGGTGATAAAAACAAAGTTTCCGGACACGGTTATGGTCTTTGGTGTGGTTTCAAGTGAGAGCCACATCATGCCACCTCACATCTTCGAAGTCGGCTTGAAAGTGTGGTGATCCCCTGGTGCAATCAGGTGGTCGCTAGCAGATACTGGGTGTAACAGTAGGACTCGGCGCCGACCCAAAAATATTAAGGTTAGCTTGAGAAGACTATGACATTGTACCCTTCTCTCACTGGCCTCCCTCCTCCCTCAACCTGAATCTGCTGGACTATTCGTTCGGTCATACGTCAAGAACATCACCAACATGACCTCCAACAATACAAAAGTCAGCCTGATCGCCACCATCCATCGAGTATTCACCGAGCTCCCGCCGGGGCTTGTTAAAAGAGAATTGTCCCAGTTCCGGACTTGTGTCAAGGCGGTGATTTAGGCTGAATGCAGCTACATTGAATAGATGTCAGCTTTACTTCATACTCAAGTTACCTGAATGTATTTTTTTTCGATAAAACTTTTAAAAATAAAGCTGTAGTGTTGTTTTCTTTAGGGCGACAATTTTATCATTTACCCTGTAAACATTTGCTCGTAAAATTTCAAATGTTTAGACCCAAAATTGGCTGAATAGTTTGGTAGAGACCTCAAAGGTCAAACTTTTAAACTTTGACTACTTGGCACACAAATGTTGGGCCAAAAACTGATTAAAAAGCTTGCCCCATGTCTGATTACACTTTATGTAAAATTCCAAATATTTAGACCAAACATTGGCTGAGTAATTTGGTAGAGAACACAAGGGTCAAATTTTTAAAACTTTGACACTAATTTTGATCCCTTAACTTTCATTATTTTGGTCTCAAATCGAATTTAAAAGTTTAAAAAGTTTAGCCCATGTCCAAGTTACCTACATCTAAAGATTCAGGTGTTAATACCCAAAATTGGCAGATGTGTTTGGTAGAGTTATCAAAGGTCAAATCGTTGAACTTTGAGCCCTTGACAGCCAAATTTCTGTCTAAAAAAACGATTAAATAGATTTTCCTAAATCTCAACACACCTTATGTCAAATCTCAAGTCTGTAAACCGAAAATCGATAGAGAACTTTGGAAGAGAAATGTACACACACAGACACACACAATTTCACTCAATACCGAAATAGGGCAAGAAATATTTTTTATTTGTTTTACATAAGCATTAATATGTTGCTACACATTCATGAGCATGTTTCGATCCGCCAGCGACTAGTAACTAGAAACCTTTTCAGGCGATATTTCCTATGCATAAGAAAGATCGCCTGAAAAGGTCTCAAGTTACTAGTAACTGGCTGACCGAAACATGCTCATGAATGTGTAGCGACATATTAATGCTTATTTAAACAAACAAAATATATATATATATATATATATATATATATATATATATATATATATATATGATAAAATACCTTTGAAAGCTAAATTACAACGTAATATTATGAAAATAAACAAATATTAACTTGTTTATAATTAATATTTCGGCGCTATACGACGTCTTCAGAATTTGTCTTTCAAACGTATTTCATATGTATTTTATTTTAAATTTCAGTCAACACTTCTGTCACGGAAAACTAATCCTAATATATATATATATATATATATATATATATATATATATATATATATATATATATATATATATATATATATAGTCTAAAGAAGCTTCGAATAAAAAAATGCAAAAATAAAGAATGCAGTTTAAATTCCCGGATGGAAAAAATATATTAACTTTAAACTATCGCAGACTTAGCACCTACATTATCCGACTTCTAAAATGTTAATAATGACCAAAGTGAATTCATTTATATAAGGAAGAAAAAAAAAAAGAAAAAAAAGCCTTTACTAAAATTTTTAAACATTGTGTTATATATATATATATATATATATATATATATTTATATATATGTGTGTGTGTGTGTGTGTGTGTGTGTGTGTGTGTGTAAATAATATGTTGTATTTTAAATATATATTATGTCACTAATAAAAGCGGATTTTCGACCCCCATAGCAAAAAATAACAGTAAAATCTTGCAAAATAAAATTGACTCATTGTAATTTTTGCAGTATGCTCAAGAAGAAAGAAATTTCATACATCTTTTACTCTCCGTAAAACCGGTGAATTTTCAAAAAGTCCCCCCAAAGTTCTAAAAACAGGAAAAAATGGAACCCAATGGTATGTCTACATATTCTTCGGTAAACAATTAAAACAACCCGATTTTTTAATTTTTTCAGCTGTCAAACTTTCTGATAAGATAACCTAAAGGGAGGGGATATGAGAATTTTTGTATATTATTTTCTGTCAGTTTTTATATAGTTCAGCTTTTTTTCTAAGAAAATCTGCTAAAATTTTCTTCTTTTTTTTTAATTCAATTTTCCCCCCAAACAAGGTAAAGTGCCACTTTGAAGTAGAGGGCTACTATCGGGGACATAAGTGTCAGGGGTATTGTCAAAGGAGATGAGTAGCAAGATGTCTGTTCTTTCCCAACTGTACTGATATGCAGAAGTTCAAGTGTAATGTGAACAGACATCTTGCTACTCATCTCCCTTTATAATATTGATTACCTAAAGAGATGGTTCATCATGAATATGTCCAACGTTGGATTTAAAGACAACCAAATTGTAGTCAGCTTGAAAGCAGGAAAACGGAACAGAGTTCCACAGTCATACAGTTCTAAGAAAGAAACGTTGTTCATGGAATCTACGTT
>NC_136513.1:18170000-18180000 GCF_053919585.1 Euprymna scolopes | reverse complement strand
ATGCCAACGTTTTTAAAAATAAATATGTAATGGGATATTTATGGCTTGTCGACAGGAACTACAGAATTACAAACCCTTTTCACGGATTAATAATATACTTCGTACATTATTCGGCGAAAATAGTCGCGACAGATTTACATGCTATATTAAACTTATTTTTCAGCACACCCACACACCCACACCCACACTCACACACACCAACACACGCATATATATATATATATATATATATATATATATATAGTAAGTTATAAATATATATATATATATATATATATATATATATATATATAGTACATAGACTTGACATTTTTTCTTTTTTTTAACTTTAGTTTATTTCATCTCGGATTTCTTCATTACAGCTGTTTCGTTAATGGGATGGCAATTTTATGATTTTATGCGTTCATAAGATCTCTTTTTCCTAAGCAACTCGTCAGATATTATTTCCATTCGATGTTACGAACAAAAAGTTAATTTTGTACATGATAGACCTGGTGTTTTCGTTTATTATATATATATATATATATATATATATATATATATATATATATAGTTATGAAAATATATTTGGCAAAATTAAGCTACATAGAATATTTCGCGTTTCCCTCTCGTGAGAATTCGTCAGCTTTATATATTGAGGCTTGGTGTATTTATAGCTAGTGCTTTTCTTTTGGCTATAAAGATGGGTGAAAGTCGGGTAAGGGCGAATTATTTTTATTTTTAATTTTGATTTTCTTATTTTATTGATTGACGTTTTTTAACAAAGAAAAAGAAAACGACAGCATCAACAATCACTCCTGACGAGGATCGGATGTACCGATAAAAAAGCGCTTGAGAAAAATATGGCTGAACAACAACTTTTGGGAGCCATAATATATAACATGCCAGCCGAAATACAAAAGACCGCTTGCCGAATTGAAAAGATATCCTACAACATCGGCAAAAAGAAGAATTCTGCCGTGTTCAATCAGACATGAATATATATATATATATATATATATATATATATATATATATGAGTCCCTACAATAAGTAAGTGCGTTTTTAAATAGCTGTTTTACCAGACTTTTCATATCCCGATTTCTTTGTATCCTTTTCTCTTTCTCCCTTTCCATCCCAAATAATTTACTTAACAGCAGTTTTTTAGGAACATGTATTTTAACTGGTCACACACCTGGTACTGATCAGGTTCATTGCGAGAACGTGATTATACCACATTATACCATTCTATACAAGGATTACCACGACACCCGGATACCATAAATTCATATTCTGTCATGGTTTCCACTTGTATTTCATCTATTTTAATTATATCTGTCTCTTAAAACGGAAGTAATTAATTTTAAATATACTTTCTTTGTATGTGCTAAATAGCAAAATTATTTCGAATTAGATCCCATATTTGCTAACTTTTCATCCGATGAGATGAGCCTATATCGAAAATCCATGGGTTAAGGAAAAAAACACTGAATTGTATTCTTTATTCCAACAATAAATTCTGTTCTAAAAAATTATATTTTTCTGAATAGAACTAAAACAAAAAAGTACTATATATATATATACACACACACACACACATATATATATATATATATATATATATATATATATATATATATATATATATATATATATAACTACTTAATTTACTCACATAAAATTAATATACGAAAGTATAGATTTATGCGTAAACTTTAAGTATTTACTTCAAAAGTGCTCAATACGTAAGTAGAGCTATTTAGTTATTTATAAAATATATATGGCGATTAAGCTACACTGAATATTCGACGTTTCATCCACTCCAGGACTCCTCAGGCTTATGCGCGAATTCTGTGGTTGTTTATCGTTTTTATATGCTCCTCTCCTATTGAGATTTTAGTTAGCCAATCAGCTTTCTAGAATCCATCGCGCCCCTTCCTATCAGCCAATAGGCAGCATTTTATCGGACAAAGGATCTGTTTTAAAACAAGGTTAGTGTTTTTTTTATTGTTAGTTTATATATAAATATATTTATTTATTTTTTTTATTACATTTTCACCCCAAACAAGGCACATTGCCACTTTGGTGTAGGGGGCTACTATCAGGGTCAGCAACTACTGGGGCACTATGTAGGGATTTGGGCAGCAAGATGTCGGTTCACGTTGCACTTGAACTTCTGCATGTCAGTACAGTTAGGGAAGCAGGATCCTGGAATGGAATTCCAGAATCTAGCGGTTCTGGGGAGGAAACTACTGGAGTAGAAAGATCTTTTACATCTAGGGATCTCTACTGTGTGGGGGTGGGATTTAGCTGCCTGTCGGGTTTGTCCAGGGTGTCTGCGTCGTGGGGGCACAAGTGTCTGCAGTTCGTCAGAGCATTAACCATTAAAATACTTGTAGAACAAGCAGAGGGATGCAACGTTTCGTCGATGGAACAGAGGCTGAAGCTTAGAGGCCAGTTCAGTTTTGAACCTTGTCTAGGAGCGAGAGACTATTAGTAGACGCACCAACCCAGATGTGACAACAATACTCCATACATGGGCGAATGGTGGCCTTATAGAGATACAGGATACTTTCAGGTGTCAGTAGTTTTCTAGCACGGTAGAGAGAGCCTACCTTTTTTGCAGCGGCCCTGGCAATGTTTTTAATATAATTGTTCCAGCTCATGTTTCCTGTGAACGTTAGGCCAAGCAGTTTGAAAGATGTACTCTCAGACAGGGAGTCACTGGCCATTGCTATTGGTGGCAGAGAAGGTTTCTTGTAGTTATTGAAGGAAACCAGTTTAGTCTTGGCAGCATTGAATGTGACCATCCATTTATGTCCCCATTCCACTACAGATTGGAGGTCTTCCTCTAGTGTTTTTGCCATTTTTTTTAGATATGTGTTCATTTGTTTTCCTGTCATGCCTATTATAGAGTGTAGTGTCATCAGCATATATACACTCTCAAAAGGCAGTTTTGTCGGGGAGGTCATTAATAAATATCAGGAACAATAGAGGTCCAAGAATAGACCCCTGAGGCACTCCCGCATTTATATCACACTGTTTAGATGTTCGACCGTCGAGGACAACCTGGATTTTTCTCTTATCTAAGAAGGATTTAATTATGCTAAGTATTCTACCAGTGATACCGTATGATTTAATTTTCCTGAGGAGACCCTTGTGCCATACCCTGTCAAAAGCCTTATGTGTACATACATATATGCACATATATATACATATATATATATATATATATATATATATATATATATATATATATATATACGTACATATATGTGTGATCGTTTATGTATATTCATGTTTATTTAATTTATTTATTTGTTTATTTTCTATTGTTTTTGTTAGTTTTAAAACTATTATGTGTCGCTATCCTAGAGTAAATTTTATTTTGTGAACACAGTTATTTGCTATTTCTCTTCTACAGTTTAATAGATGTTGGGGTTCTTTAAAGCGTATAAAGTAAAGTAAATAAACGAACTTAAGTATTTCGGACGATGTCAAAACATCGTTAATTCACGACTCGCATAGCAACCGCCGATTAGCGTAATGGTTAGGAACCTTGATTGGGTTTCGATCCTGGCTTGTGGGAGTGTCCTGTCTAGCCGCACTGATGAGCTGTGAAACAGCGATACAATGCTGTATGTGGATGACTATATATATATATATATATATATATATATATATATATATATATATATATATATATATATATATATATATATTAGCATGGGTACCCGGCGTTGCCTAGGTTTACATGGAGTTCCGTTTGGAACACACCTGCTATACTAATCATTTTCATCATGGGCAACGTGGATACCCCCACAACAAGTTAAAAAATAAAAGGACGGATAAAAACATGTAAATGTAATCGCTCCAAGAAAGAAGTACGTGATACCCTCTTCACCAGATATTTCGACAGAAAGGGTGCAAAGAGAAGAAACTATTCTCTGGATAATAAGCACTGGATAGAACCCCCCCCCATGAATAATTAAAAAAAATTCATACAACTTTTGTTTTTTAAAAAATAGAAGGGAATCTCCATGCGATCGCAAAAAAAAAAAAATTACCTAAGTAGGCAGGCTCGAACTTTAAACGTTTAAAGGGAAAAAGGTAACTTGAGAACTTGCTCTCTATCCAAAGAAAGCTCACAGTTTTGTTAACCTAAAAAAACTTACGTTTATAAACATTAACACGTGGGTTTGTATTTTTATTTTTTTAAGGACCCTTTTTTGTAAATAAAAGAAATTTTCAATTTGCTTTTTTGAGGGGGGGAGCCTTTTTGTTTTTAAAAATGTGTGCTTCGAATTAAAAGTTAAGTTGGAATTCGAAACAGTCAAAGATTCTGTAGAATTTTTTTACAACGTGACCCAGCGCCATTTAACCCATAAAAAAGATCTACCAAAAATTAATTAAAAAAAAAACAATTAAATGAAATGTTTTTGTCATTTTATGTCTCTAATGTAATCCTCCCTCCTCCCGCAAAATTGAATTTGTCATATTTTGAGGTTGGTCTTGTTTATATATATATATGCGCGTGTTTATTTCCTTTTTCTCATTGCCGATCGGTAACGGAAAATGCCGACGACAAACGACCATGAGTTGTAAACAATGCTTATCTCAAGTGTATTTGATATCTTTAAAACGTAGAAATATTTATTGACTTAAACAACGTGAATTCCCATTTGTTATACCGACTCTATTAACAATAGGAAAAAAGAAAAATGTGTCTATAATTCGGTGATGAAAGTCTAAAGTCGACTGAAATATTTGAATTATTTTTTTTGTTTATTGGCACTGAAATTTGCTTTATAAATGTTTTCTAATGCCTTTCATTTTTATTATTAACTTGCGGAGGGTACCCGGTGTTTTCCGGGTGTTTGGAGGTAAATAAAAAATCCGGGTGGGGAGGGGTTAAAATAAAAAAAGTTTTGGTGGGTGAGCGTGAGGATCGAACCCGAACACTTCAGGCGAAGTTGGAAATTAAAGTGTGAAAAAAAACATGCGACGTTAACCATTGCGCCACCGCGACATATTAATGGAAACACGTTTGAATTTATTTAATTACTTAGATTTGGCAGGTGCACGTTTTAATGACTTAATTAGGTCAACTTAGACTGCGGAGTAATATCTTATTTAATGGGGGAACGCTTTTTTTATTTTTATATTCCCAAGATGTTGCGGGGAGGGGGCAGCTCCCCTTGTCCAAATTGAATAGCAATTGATATAAGGAAAATATTTACACAAACAAAGCTGATTGCTTTCGGACATTGCCGGCGATGGCGACCGGAAAAATACCGCCAGAATTAGTGTCGCTTTTATTATAGGAAAAAGCCTAATCCACATGCGGCGAGCGAAAACTATTGAATATTTATCTGCCCGAGTCGAGCAAATTAAATAGACAGGCGAGACCCGTTGTTAAGAAGTTGTGAGCCGACCGAGCGCTTCTCTGAAAAAAGCCTTTCTTGGACATACACAAAAAGCGAACATACATACATACACACATTTTCGCTTTTATATATATAGACTAGCGGGGGTACCCGGCGTTGCCCGACCGTTTGCAGGTGTGTGTGCTGTGCTATTTGGAGGTGTGTGTTTTAAGAAACCGAGGGGGGTAGGATCGAACCCGAAGCCCTGAGGCGAAGTTTGAAAATAAAATCGGCCAGCCAGAACGAGTTACTGAAAGATGTTGAATTTATTTAAGTAAGAACCAAATTGACAGGTGCGCGCATGGAAGTCGTCGAGCGTTACGACGACGACGTAAGCAATAGCTATTCAGCAAATGAGATCAATGACCAGGTTTGTTTGTTATAAGCGAAGTAAAAAAAGAAAACAACGTTAAAACTTAAGTGGGGGAGTAATCAAAACATCGAAAAAAAACACAAAAAAACTAACGTAAAAAAACAAACGAAAAAGAAAACAGAAAAACGAACACGTGAAAAATGGCTTAAATAAGCCTGTTTCAATATTAAAATTAAAAAAATCGGTGGGTACCCGGATGTTTTGGGGTGTGTGGTCGGGGGTGGATAAGCGAAGTAAAAAAAAAAACACAGAAAAACGAAATTTACGTGAAAAATGGCTTAAATAACACTGGTTCAATATTTAAATTTAAAAAATCGAAAAAAAGAAGACATCTCACACCACGATTCGAATCCAAAACGTTTAGATAACGAACCAACGCGCTAACCAACTGAGCTAACGCGACGTACATGAAATTTAGTCAGTTTTTCAACTATTTAAAGTAAATCAGATCATGACGTCATCTGACGCATGCGTAGAACCGGTCGTCGTCACGAGAGGACCGTTTTTGTTGACCTATCTATCGAAAATTGTCGATTTCGGGGTGAAAAAAAAATGAACGTTTTTGGCCAATTTTTCGATATTTTTCGAGCGAAGGATGGAGCTTCAATACGATACCGAGTTTGTGAATTTTCGTCGTATCAGTCGAAAGTTTTTAGCGGACACAAAAACACACATACATACATACATACAAACATACATACACACATTTTCGCTTTTATATTTATAGATTACATTATAAAGGTGAGTAGAGTATTTATTTTATTAAATAAATAATACTCGTAGATTTTTCTTAGATCACTTCAATTACTTTACTCTTTTTTCATTTCAAGGATGATATGCTTGCTATTCCTATTGTTGAAACTCACTGATCATCTTTACACCGAAAAAAACCTTGAAAGTTTGTTTGATGAGCGATTATATACTTCAGTATGTAATCAAGTTAATTGAGAACAATGTCAAGTGAAAACCGCTGAGAGGACAGGAAATATCAACTTGATACTCCTGGGTTTTAAATTGCTCCGGCTGTGAGAATGTATTTAAAAACAAATATGATGTCACGCGGCTAAAAAAAAAAAAAAAATGAAGCATAATACAAATTCAATTATCTTAGAAACCCGAGTAAGTATCAGAGAGGAATAACATGGACTGACAAGATATAATTAATTAGTCATTTTGGTCTTTCTTTCTTTCTCTTTCTTTCATTCTGTCCCGTCTTCCTGGTTAATGCTTTGGAATGAAAATCACGTTCAATAAATGGCTCGCTGTCTTGCTTTAGTTTTGTATCGGGTTAGTCTTTTGGAAGATGTGAAAGAAGCTTTAATTATAGGTCGCCGCTTTCCCAGTCGTAAAGGATCACAACTTAGACATGTATAGGAGCAATAACCAGCAATCAAGAGATATATATCAACTTGTGAACTTTAATCTTTCAGTAATAATGACGGTAATTTGGTTGCTACGTGTTAAGAACACAACAGATATAGATGAAAAAGAAAACGATAATTTTAAAGCCAACATTTGGAAAAAAAAAGATACTAAAGCATCGAATATTTCAATTTAAAAAATTAAAAAACAAACAAGTAAATGTGTTAAGAGCTTAAAAATCGAGCTGACTAAAACGTATTTCGCGCTTTTTTACGCGTATATATATCGGTAAATGTAAATAAATGGTGTTATCCGGGTGATATTCGAAGTCAATGTCTTGATTGCATAGCCCAAAGACTCAAGTATAAGTCCTAGTAGTACTGAGAAATATTTTGAGAAAAGAAGGCGTATTTATTATGATTAGCTGCCTTTTCCCTCTATTCGCACGCCTAGAGAACGCTCCATTGTCGCTGTATCCATCTGCATTGCACTGTGTGTACTAATAGTTCAAGTAGTTTTTTTTTTTATTAATAATAGCGGCTGCGCCGCCTCGGCACACACAACGCCGAGTCAAACAAAAAATCGAGTACACTCAGCATCAAGTACACTCAACATTGTCTTAACATCAACGCTTACCCTGTGAATTCGGAGTATTGGAAATTCCTATATGCACAAAACAAAATAGCTGAGAAATCCAAAATAACCCAAGAGTAAGGATAATCAGTAAACGTTGGATAAACTGATGGTTGAAATTATTACGAACTTGCCAGGATTCGAGCACGGAATCTCCGATTCGTAGTCACGCGCGTTATCCATTGCGCCACAAGTCTTATCCGTATACCGAAAGATCTTACTGCTACAATATACAGCCAGTGCCAAATTCCGTTGACATGTGCAGGCAACTTTTTTCGACAATTGCACGAAACGGGCCAACATCCCTTATTTCGGGCTTTTTGCGTGACTCGGCGTTGTGCGTTACGAAGCATATATAGATAAGGACACTCTAGGGACTCACACTATTCAGGGAAAAAAATAATTTTTCAATTCGGTGTATCCGTTCAAAAGTTTTGTTGGTATATACACACACATAAATAAATAAATAAATAAACATTTAGAATTCTATTAATAGTATAGATTTCGCCTAAAGTTTGATTAAGTAATTCAATTCAATCATGGCTTACACAACAAAACAATCATCCCATCGTTTCGTCAGAAATGTTTTTTTTTTTTAATTTAATAATTGAATTTGGTTTTTGAAGTTTATGATTCAGTATTTTATTGGACCACTTGGCTTTAGAACGTCGTAATTGAACTAAAAGAATGCGCATAAAATAAAACGATAAGTTTATGGCGACTGTGTAAATGTGAGAATAGAAATAATTACAAACTAGCAGAGCTGGTAGGTAGAGAACAGTGCTGCGGGTTTTGGGGTACAGGCTAGGGTTAATGTCAGTGTTAGATACAAAGAAAACAATGGATAGAGATAGAGAGGAGAGATAAAGGCATAGTTTTTTTTGTTTTAATTGATTAGTTGTAGCTTCTTACCAACTAGTTTCGTGTGAATGATTTCAAGTACTAAATAGGTATTACGGGAGGGACAACGTGAAGGTTGCCGATATCCTAAGTGAAAATGATTTTTGTAGAACGAACTGGATTCGAACTTAGAACATTCGCGTCATCAGTTCGTGTCGTTAAAGTGACAGCAACCAAAGTAGTAGTTTGATAAAATGAAAACAAAAAGTAATCTATTTTGTAAAGCCGTTAGTGTTATAATAATAACAAGGTAAACGGCAATCACGGTTATGCTAAAAAAAATCCAACGTCACTTCCTGTTTGTTTTATTTATTTGTTTCAACGATAGATTAGAGAATAAAACTTTATGTACTTTTCATAGCACTTTGAGATACGACTTTGCCAAATAGTGCTAATAGAAAGGGGACATTACTCTATACAACTTAGAAGCTGCACTAGAGTATGGATCAGTTATAACTCTATGTGCGCGTATCTACCTCTATTAAATCTCCCGAATGGACAGAAATTATTGACTTCAAAATAAAATGAGACGAAGAAAACATCCTGGAGGGGCAAATCGTTTATCAAAACGAGAGTAGAATTAAGAGTATATATATATATATATATATATATATATATATATATATATATATATATATATATATATATATATATATATATATATATATATAATAAAAATTACAATTAAATATACCAAAATGATCCAAAATGGTAAAATTAAAGTATATCATAAATATTAAAGAATTAATATTTACAAAGTTATCTCAGCCAGATATAAAAGCTCGAAATATATCCCTATATATACATATACATACCATATATCGCAAAAGATTCAAATATATATATATATATATATATATATATATATATATATATAATAAAATATAATATAAAATGATATAAAGCTGAATGTGCGTGTGTGTGGGGGTGTGTGTGTTTGGTCACGAATAGGCTCCTATATGGTTGACTATTTTAAGAAAACTAATTACATATAATGATAGAAGATGTATGGAGACACAGGAATAGGTATGTTTGATCTGGCAGCACGGTGGTTCATTAAAATTGTGGGGTCTGCGTTCGCGCCTGGTCCACAAAGTACCGAAATAGAAAAAATTTAAAAATTAAAAAAAAACGTTTACAGGTTTTTTGATATAGATGTACATAAGAATATTTGATAAGTATGTTTTAACATAAATAGGGATTGTATAATAAAATTGTGGGGTCTGTGTTCGCGCCTGGCATCCATAGAATGGAAATAAATAATTAATAAAGACTTTTCATATCTATCTGCGTAAGTATACTTTGATAATTATGTTTCAGTTTGAAG